>NW_007730942.1:185398-185719 GCF_000696425.1 Galeopterus variegatus | reverse complement strand
GAGAGAGAGAACTTCACCTCTTTCCTCTGTCTTTTGTCCTCTCCAGACCCCCAGTGGATTGTGGGTTCCCACCCACATTGAGGGTGGGTCTTTCACACCCGGGCCACTCAGACTGTCATACTAATCTCTGCTAGAAACACCCTCATCGACACACCTGAAAAGATAGCTTGACCAGGTTTCTCAGCATTCCTTCATCTAACCAAGGTGACATCTAGAATTAACCTTCACATCTGGCATAGGATAGAGTTACATATCCACAGAGCAGAATAGAGAGGCAAGAAATAGACTCCTACACATATATCCAATAGAGGTGGTGAGGCA
>NW_007730942.1:182894-183389 GCF_000696425.1 Galeopterus variegatus | reverse complement strand
TGTTTATACCAAATTCTAGGAAAGTTGATCAATGGTAACAGCAAGCAGATTAGGGTTGCCTGTGTAGAGGCATAAGAGAACCTTCTGGGGTGTTAGAAGTACTCTACATCTAGATTGTAGTGGTAGATACAAAGATACGTGTGTATGTGTGTATGTACATATATATGACTATGTATTTCTATTATATGCTCCTCAAATTGAATATTTAAAATAAGTGCATTTTACTGTTATAAGTCAATAAAGACAACATATATCAAATCTTCTCTCACCCTTTTGCTTATAACCATGATCACCCCCACTGCACTTAGAATAAAGTCCAAATTCCTTACCACGTTCTACAAGGCCCTGCTTGGTCTGGTGCCATCTCTCATGACTGTCCCCAAGTTCACTGTCTTCCAGGCACACTGGCCTGCTGGCATTTCCCACCTTGGCCTTCCTCACAGGTAGCCCCTTCTGCCCAGAATGCTCTGTGCTCAGTCCTGTGCCCTGCCTTTT
>NW_007730942.1:177326-177826 GCF_000696425.1 Galeopterus variegatus | reverse complement strand
ATTGTCTTAGTCCATTCAGGCTGCCATAATAAAATATCTTAGACTGGGTAATTTATAAACAGTAGAAATTTATTGCTCACAATTCTGGAGGCTGGGAAGTCCAACATCAAGGTGCAAGCCGACTTGGTTGTGGTGAGGGCTTGCTCTCTGCTTCAATGATAGCACCTTCCCACTGTGTCCTTACATGGCAGAAGGCATGAACAAGCTTTCTGGGACTTAATCCCACTCCTGAAGACAGAGTCCATATGACCTAACTGCCTCCCAAAAGCCTCACCTGTTAATACCACCACCATGAGGGTTGGGTTTCAACACGTGAATTTTGGGGAACACAAACATGCAGATCATAGCAGTAGTGATGCATTCAACGACATGGATGAATCACACTGCATTCTGCTGTGTGAAATAAGCCAGACATAAAAGAATACACATGGTAAAATTCTGTTTATACCAAATTCTAGGAAAGTTGATCAATGGTAACAGCAAGCAGATTAGGGTTGCCT
>NW_007730942.1:174866-175424 GCF_000696425.1 Galeopterus variegatus | reverse complement strand
AATAACTAGATGAGCACGTATACACATATTCCTATAAGCACATGCAAATCCATATGCAGAGATTTTCGAGCCACTGTTTGTTTTTTAAAAATGCAATTCTAGTTTACTTATTTATTTGTATCGTGTTTTTCTTACTCAACAATTCCTTGTAGAAATCCCTCCAAGTTGCTTGTATAGCATTACTTCTTTCTTCTTTGTTAATAGATGCATAATGGGGGATGTGGGGTGTGTGGCAGTCNATTGTAAAAGAACTGGAAAGGATTACAAGAGACCCTCCAGTCCCTTGCTATTCAAAGTGTGGGCCACACAGCAACAACCACTGAGCCGCTGCAGGAAGCTCCCTGGGGTCTCCTGAGCCAGGGCAGTGGGGGCCAAGGGCCTTGGCCATGCTCCCCCAACACCCGCAACCAGCCCAGCAATGACCAAGACACCATGGAAAGCCCCCTGGTCTCCCCTGCAGGAATGAGCAGGGGCCACAGGCCTCAACCCTGCCCCTTCTTCCTCCTTCTCCCACCCTATTTCCTTCCCTCTTCCTCTCTCCCCCTCCCCACCAACTGC
>NW_007730942.1:168652-173887 GCF_000696425.1 Galeopterus variegatus | reverse complement strand
ACCTGACACTTGGAGAGACACACATACATAAACACACACACACACACATCGACTCATTTATCTGTTTGTGACTATTGCATATGTTTTCCCAACACTTAGTGTACGTGTGTGAGAACGACAGAAGTGGTCTGCAGCCAGCCTCCAGCGTTAGGTCAGCATGGTTACGTATGTGCTCATCCTCCGGTCACCTCACTCACTACTCAGCCTCTCACCTGCCTGCCCACCCGCTCTAACTCAGCTCCCTGTTCACTCCCACCTGCTCTCCCTTTATCTTCTTTCTGCTGTGTTCTCTCTCGACCCAAGCACAACATGAACCTCTTGCCCATTCTGCTATGAGGAGAGCGCATCTAAGTGTGTTTATGCATGTGAATGTATCCTTATTGGTTTGTATCTATGGGAGATTTAGAAAAATTTATGGGATATAATGAAATGTATACTGAAATCGCACTTTAAACTGCAATAATTGAGTTTAAGGCAATAATCTAGGAAATTTGGGGGCGTGGGGGGAGGTTATAAAGCTGAAGAGGAAATTGTCCCTGTTACATTTTTTACAATCTCCCAGCAGAGAGAAGAGTGAAATGTCTTCTGTAGAAATGCAGATCCTGTGTTACAAAAGTGTGGAGGAGGCTGAAGCAGAATTCATTTTGAGTGGGGGGTCACAGAAAGCTTTCCAAAGGAGGTGCTTTTGCATTGGTCTTTTAACAATGAATGGCATTTCCATAGATGGAGAAAGGAGAGGGGATAAACAAAAAGAGCATTTCAAGTGAGCATGGTGTGTGTCCTCAGGCAACAGTCATCATAGACAGAGCACGTAGAAATTAGAAAAATAGACAGAGCCTAGTTAGAGAGCTCTAAATGTCATGCTTGGGCACTAGGTTCAATTCTAGAGTCAAAGGAACCCAGTCTTGTTAAATCCAATCAGTCATTCTTTCTCCAAAACACAGCAAAAGTGATTTTGTTTTGAAACACAGAGCTGATGGTGTCCTACCTTACCCCCCTACGCCCCCTTTGTACCAGCTTCAATCATTCTTAAGCCAAAGTGCAGACCTCCCTACCATGCCCTACAAGCCCCCTTGACCTGGCCCTGCCTCACCTCCCTCCTCTTTCTCCCTGGGTCTCTTTACTTTGAAAACTTTTTTGGCATCATGTGGACTGAGATTTGAGAAAATAAATCAGAAGACATTGCAGAGAGACTGGAGGCTGATAAGCGTGTACGTGTGCTTGCTCTTGAGCGTGTACAGCAGAGGGGTCTTAGGAGAGAGAGCACAGTATTACAAGTTTCTCGTTTTCACTAAGTATATTTTTACCTTTTGAATGTGGAAATTATAGATACTTTAAATGACTATGCATGCATCTGTATTTCTTTTGCTATGGGATCTGCAGGAGACAAATATGATTGGTGCAAACAGTTTGGCAGAAGGGTGTCTGTTTAAAGGAGAAACTTCTTTTAGTACAGATTCTAAATAGTACGTTCTTCAGAGCCTAAACTTAAAAGGCAGAAGTTGGGGGCTGTCTAGAGTGTGATGCTGATAACACCAAGGTCCAGAGTTTGATCCCTGTACTCAGCAGCCACCAAAAAAACCAAAAATCAAAAAAAAGGCAAATGTTGAAAAGATCACATTGGCGGGAATCACCTATTTATCAGAGGTGTACATAATTTCTCCAGCAGAGGGTGGTAAAATATAAATTTGGCACAGCACAGCTTAGTACAAGTTTGAGTAATAGATTTTCCAGTTCAATCTTGATGGTCAGGTTCTTGCAGCAAATATATCCAGGAGGAAATGGACCAGGAGTCCAGCCAAGCAGTTGGATGCCCAGGGGACCCTGCAGTGACAGCAGGCAAGTGGTTTACAAGGACAAAAGAGCATGCAGAGGGACCGGAGTCCAGTAGCAGTTGAGAGAGGAGTCCAGGTGATGCTGCCTAATTGCACTCCACGTTCAGTCCCCAAGTGTTGATTGTGGACAGAGGGAGATGTGCCCAGAGCAGCAGGTGAGTTCTGCTCCTGGTTGCTGCAGGTTCCCAGGTGTTATGATTACCTGTCTTCGTGGAGTGGTGGCCTAAGTAAATGCAATGCAAATGGATGTGGGGAGCTGAGCATTCTCCAAGAGCAGAGACTGCCCGATGCTCCCTGTCAACCTGCTGCTGCAAGTGCCTCGCCCTCGATTCTTTAATTAAAATGGAGCCCATGAACCTTGTGTGGGGTGAGACCTAGTAGCTGCTGGGCAGAGATGCTTAGAGAAGCTAGAAGGTCTCTCCTGGGTTCTCTGAATGAAAGACAGATTCCTAAGGGGTAGGGATGAAGCAAAGTTTGGAATGAGGGGAGGTTTCTTGATGGATGGAGAGAACAAGAAAAAAATCTATTAGCAGTGCTTGGAGCTCCTTAGAGAGCAGTTCCTGAGGAAGCCAAGGAAACAGCTTCCTGCTACTCAAGATTTGTTAATTAAGCACTTTGAACAGGCTCTGTAGGGAGGGGGCAGACAAATGTAAGATCTGACTTCTGAAAGTCTTCCAGCCTCAGGAGAGGGCAGCGGATCTCAGGGCCAGTGGCCCAAGGTGTCTCCCAGCCTTGTGTGAAGGGTGGGGCTGCTGTCACTATAGGAGGTTATATCCACAGTGGGACCCCATATAGGGAATATAGGAGAGGGGCTGAGCTGAGCACAGAGAGACCCATACCCTGTGCCGTCCATCCCAATGCCTATGAGCTGTATGGCATGTGCGCCCAGCAGCACCTGACCTGTCTGGGGGACACTGGGAAGGAATTCTGCCCACTGATGCCTGCATTTCTGTGCACCTGAGCATCATGAGTTTTGTTCAACCATAGGACACCCCTGGGCTTCTCTTCTGATTGCACACGCTCCTGGGAAAAGCAATATGTCACATCTCTATGTAAAGGAAGTTGCTGGATAAGATAGCTCTCTGATTGGAGAGAAGGGACCACAGAGGAGTGAGCAGGAGGAAGATCAAGGAGAATTAGGAGGGGGGAGTGAGCTGGAGGCACCTCCCCACCCAGCCTGAGGGGGGAGGGTGCCAAACCCCAGCTCAGACCCCTGTCATCCTGCCCAGGGCCTAAAAATGCTCAAGAACGAGAAGCCCAAGTGAGACAGGGGAAAGAGAAGAAGGACCAGGGGCCAAGGAAGAGAATTCCTGTGAACTAATAGAAGGGACTTGCTTTCTCCAAGGGGATTCAGGGCCAGTCAAATGTGGGCTGTGGTCCTGGGCATTGTACCTGGATGAGACATTTGTTTTCTTCCTCCCCATCTTCACCAGGTGGCAACGCTGTGTGCCCACCTTGCTCAGTGTCCTTATTCATGCCACAGGCTATGAAAACAAACATTTGGTTAATTCAGTCACCCTTTGGAGGAGTCATGTAGGCAGGAATCCTAGGAGTACCTCGTGCACGGAAAGGAGAATCCTTGACTTAAGTGGATGCGTCCAGCCTGGCCCCCACCCCAAATTACCTGAGTCTAACTCCGGCAGCCCTTCTCTAGACAGAAGTCTTGCCCTCAAACAAAAATCATGAGTCAGGTTGTCTTTAGCCTTCTGGGAAATGCCCTTCTCAACCAGGTAGAAACCCAGCAGTTCCATCTTGCGCCCGGCACCACATCTCATAGTTTCAGGGTGGTGCAAAGCCAGAGAGGATTAGAGAGGAGGAGGAGAAGCTCTCCTTTCTCTATGTGGAAGACATACATGCACATACGAGTACGCAGAGCTGTGGACGTGATGAGGGGGCAGCTCCCAGAAAGACTCATTTACACTTCAGGCGGGCTCACTAGTGTCCGGCTGTGTCACCCTGAGTCCTTGGGCACAGAGGAGCACAGTTGGTGGGAGAGGAGAATGGCAGCTGGGGTGTGCTCAGCTAAGTCTAGGGTGGCTGCAGACTGCACAGAGGCCCTATCTGCCCACCCTCCGGTGGAGTCCCCAAGAGTGGCGGGCAAAGGAGTCAAGGAAGGAGGGAGGACAGGGAGCCCGGGAGTGAGACACTAGGGTGTGAGCAGAGATTTCCCCACCAGAACGCCAACCCAGTGGTTTTTTCACCACATACATGGCACCTGGAGTACACGCTGGGAGGTCCTATTCTTGCACCTCATCCATGTTTGTCCTTCCAGACTGCTTCTGTGGTCTCAGACCTGTCGCTCCATTTCATACTGATAACATATTGCTTAGAGGCAAGGCCAGTCTTGAGAGTGATCCATCAGCCCTTCCAGAGTGAGAAGCAGAGGCGTCTGGATCAGCAAGCTCCAGTGAGCAAGGAATGAGTATGGGAGAGCTGCAGGGAGAGCAGGAAGCCTTCCTGTTTGCCCAATACCTATTTGCCTGACCTGTCTGTTTCCCAAGCCTTAGAGATGACACAACGCAGATGAGGAGGGACCTTTTCTGGGTGTGGTGTCCAGGAGTGTTGCAGAATCACAAACCATGGATTTCTTTAAATCTCAAAGACATGAGCCGTTCCAGGTGTTTCAGGTACCGTGGGTGATAGGGATGGGCGGAAGGGCAACCTGTGTACAACTATCCAGCAAAACTATGTATCATCCAAGACTGAAAGACCAAAATTGTGAGGATGCAGACTCACTTAAACTGATCTATAGATTCAACACAATCGGAATCAAAATTCAAGCAGGCTTCTTAAAAAATAGAATTTGGCAAGCTGGTACTAAAATATGTGTAGAAATGCAGAATATCTAAAATAGCCAAATGATTTTGAGAAAGAACCAAATTGGAGAACCTATATTACCTGATTTTGAAACTTCCTACAAGCTACACTACTCTGGTGTATTAGTTAGGGTTCTCCAGAGAGACAGAATCAATAGGATGTGTTATAATTATATGAGAGGGATTTATTGGGGGAATTAGCTCACGTGGCTATGAAGAAACGTCCCCCACAATAGGCCATCTATAAACTGGATGCTGGTAGCGTGGCTCAGTCCAAGTCCAAAGGCCTCAGAACCAGGGAAGCTGTCCTTGGTGTAAGTTCTGGAACCCAAAAGCTGAAGAGTCTCGAGCTCGGATGTCCACGGACAGGAGAGAAGAGTGTGTCCCAGTTCCAGCGGATCAAGAGAGAGAGAGAGAGAACTTCACCTCTTTCCTCTGTCTTTTGTCCTCTCCAGACCCCCAGTGTATTGGATGGTTCCAACCCACATTGAGGGTGGGTCTTTCACACCCGGGCCACTCAGACTGTCATACTAATCTCTGCTAGAAACACCCTCATCGACACACCTGAAAAGATAGCTTTACCA
>NW_007730942.1:101391-168642 GCF_000696425.1 Galeopterus variegatus | reverse complement strand
GGTCCTATTCTTGCACCTCATCCATGTTTGTGCTTCCAGACTGCTGCTGTGGTCTCAGACCTGTCGCTACGTTTCATCCTGACAACATATTGCTTGGAGGCAAGGCCAGTCTTGAGAGTGATCCATCAGCCCTTCCAGAGTGAGAAGAAGAGGCGTCTGGATCAGCCAGCTCCACTGAGCAATGAATGAATGTGGGAGGGCTGCAGGGAGAGCAGGAAACCTACCTGTTTGCCCAATAGCTATTTGCCTGACCTGTCTGTTTCCCAAGCCTTAGAGATGACACAATGCAGTTGAGGAGGGACCTTTTCTGCGTGTGGTGTCCAGGAGTGTTGCAGAATCACAAACCATGGATTTCTTTAAATCTCAAAGACATGAGCCGTTCCAGGTGTTTCAGGTACCCTGGGTGATAGGGATGGGCGGAAGGGCAACCTGTCTACAACTATCCAGCAAAACTATGTATCATCTAAGACTGAAAGACCAATATTGTGAGGATGCAAACTCACTTAAACTGATCTATAGATTCAACACAATCAGAATCAAAATTCAAGCAGGCTTCTTAAAAAATAGAATTTGGCAAGCTGGTACTAAAATATGTGTAGAAATGCAGAATATCTAAAATAGCCAAATGATTTTGAGAAAGAACCAAATTGGAGAACCTATATTACCTGATTTTGAAACTTGCTATAAGCTACACTACTCTGGTGTATTAGTCAGGGTTCCCCAGAGAGACAGAATCAATAGGATATGTTATAGTTATATGAGAGGGATTTATTAGGGGAATTAGCTCACATGGCAATAAAGAAATGTCCCCCACGATAGGCCATCTATAAACTGGATGCCGGTAGTGTGGCTCAGTCCAAGTCCAAAGGCCTCAGAACCAGGGAAGCTGTGGTGTCCTTGGTGTAAGTTCTGGAACCCAAAAGCTGAAGAGTCTCAAGCTCGGATGTCCACGGACAGGAGAGAAGAGTGTGTCCCAGTTCCAGCGGATCAAGAGAGAGAGAGAGAGAACTTCACCTCTTTCCTCTGTCTTTTGTCCTCTCCAGACCCCCAGTGGATTGGATGCTGGCGTAGGATGGAGTTACATATCCATGAAGCAGACTAGAGAGGCAAGAAATAGACTCATACACGTATGTCCAATTTATTCTCAATAGAGGTGGTGAGGTGGTGTGATGAATGAAAGGAAAGTCTTCAACAAGCTGTCCTGGAAGAGCTGGAACTCCACACAGAAGAGAAAAAAACCTTCATTACCACCTTATACTATACCAAAAAATTAATTTAAAATGGATCATAAACCTAACTATAAAAACTACAACTACAAAAACCTTCACAAGCTTGGGTGAGGCAAGTATTCTTTAGCTAGAATACAAAAAGCATAAAATGTTGAAGAAAAATATGTGATAAATTGGACTTTACCAAAATTTGAAACTTCCGCTCTTTGAAAACTACCATTAAGAAAAGACAAGACATGGAACAGAAGAAAAATGTTCACAATACCTAAATCTGACAAAGAACTTATATCCAAATATTTATAAAGAACTCTTACAAATTAATCATAAGTCAACTCAATAAATTGGCAAAAAATTTCACAGACACTTCACTAAAGAGGATATAGGAATGCCCAATAAGCCCATCAAAAGATGCTCAACACCATTAGTTTGTAAGGAAAATGTAACATAAAAACACCACGAGATATTATTACACACTCACCAGAATGGCTTAAATTAAAAAGACTGATAATACCAAGTATTGGTGAGGATCTAGATCAACAATCTCTCATACAATGCTGGTAGGAATGTGAAATGGTACAGCTACTTTGGAAAACAGTTTGGTAGTTTCTTAAAAAGATAAACATGTACTTACCATATGAGATATCAACTGAATACTTATGTATTTACCAAAGTAAAATGGAAACATATGTCCACACGAAGACTTGTACATGGATGTTCATAGCAGCCTTCTTCATTATAGCACCAAAAGGAAGCCAAGTATATCAATCAACAGGGGAATACAGAAACAAGTTGTGATATACCTCTACAATGGAACTCTACTCAGCAACAAAAAGAAATGAGGTAATTGTCTTAGTCCATTCAGGCTGCCATAATAAAATATCTTAGACTGGGTAATTTATAAACAATAGAAATTTATTGCTCACAATTCTGGAGGCTGGGAAGTCCAACATCAAGGTGCAAGCAGACTTGGTTGTGGGGAGGGCTTGCTCTCTACTTCAACGATAGCACCTTCCCACTGTGTCCTTACATGGCAGAAGGCATGAACAAGCTTTCTGGGACTTCCTTTATAAGAGACTTAATCCCATTCATGAAGACAGAGTCCATATGACCTAACTGCCTCCCCAAAGCCTCACCTGTTAATACCACCACCTCGAGGGTTGGGTTTCAACATACGAATTTTGGGGAACACAAACATGCAGATCATAGCAGTAGTGATGCATTCAACAACGTGGATGAATATCACTCCATTCTGCTGTGTGAAATAAGCCAGACATAAAAGAATACATGTGGTAAAATTTTGTTTATACCAAATTGTAGGAAAGACTGATCAATGGTAACAGCGAGCAGATTAGGGTTGCCTGTGTAGAGGCATAAGAGAAGCTTCTGGGGTGTTAGAAAGACTCTGCATCTAGACTGTAGTGGCAGATACAAAGATACATGTGTATGTGTGTATGTACATATATATGACTACGTATTTCTATTATATGCTCCTCAAATTGAATATTTAAAATAAGTGCATTTTACTGTTATAACTCAATAAAGACAACATATATCAAATTTTTTCTCACCCTTTTGCTTATAACCACTATCACCCCCATTGCACTTAGAATAAAGTCCAAATTCCTTACCATGTTCTACAAGGCCCTGCTTGGTCTGGTGCCATCTCTCACAACTGTCCCCAAGTTCACTGTCTTGGGGACACTGGCCTGCTGGCATTTCCCACCTTGGCCCTCCTCACAGGTAGCCCCTTCTGCCCAGAATGCTCTGTGCTCAGTCCTGTGCCGTGCCTTTTGCATCTTACCCCCAACAGTTCTCAAGTTAGCCTTCACTCCCTCTGAGTAACCCTTCTTCACTCATTTTATTGTGGTCTCCTTGTTGTGTTTGCTCATGACACTCTTTTTCCTACTTAACCCTTATCACAGTACTTGCGAATTAATGTGGTGTCAACATTTTAATTGTTTTTCCTACCGTAGACTGTGAGATCAGGGAAGTCTGCTTTGTCCACTGCTGAATCCCTAGCATCTAGCCAAGTCCCTGGCACATAGTCAAGGCTCAATAAATACTTGTTGGTAAAAGGATGGGTGAATGCATAAATCAATAAATCAATAACCTTTCTTCAGGGTGGAAGTCGTTTGGGACAGTGAAGGCAGCAAGCTGTGGGATAAAGGACTCAGCCTTGGGTATTAAGTCCTGGCTCTCTCACTAATGCACAGACCAGATCTGACTCAGTAGGCTGGCTTGGGGCCCAGGAATCCTAACATTTAACAAGGGCCCCAGGGTAATTACGATGCTTAGAAATGTATGAGAATAACTGGGTGAGCATGTATACACATATTCCTATAAGCACATGCAAATCCATATGCAGAGATTTTCAAGCCACTGTTTGTTTTTTAAAAATGCAATTCTAGTTTACTTATTTATTTGCACTGTGTTTTTCTTACTCAACAATTCCTTGTAGAAATTCCTCCAAGTTGCTTAGTATAGCATTACTTCTTTCTTCTTTGTGAATCAATGCATAATGGGGGATGTGGGGTGTGTGGCAGTCACAGCTATCCAGCTGAACTTTTCATTTTCTTCCCTTCCATGCACATGGCAGGATTGCATTTCTTAGCTCACCCTCAGTTGAATGGGACCATGGGACTAGCCATGGGACTTAGCCAACGAGTTATGACTTCTAGGTTGAAGCATTTGATTGTTTGGTGCAAGTCCCTCCAGAACTCCTGTTTCCCTCTGGCGTGGCAACTGGGAGTATTCAAGGGTGTGGTTGCTTTGTCAGCTTTGATCCCTGAATAACCGTGAGGAGCAGACCCCCTTACTGGCTTGAATCAGACACAGAGTATGAGGAAGCAATCCATCTTTATTGTTGTAAGCTTCTGTGATTTTGGAGTTGTTTATTTCATATCAACACACAGCGTAACCTAACTGAAATATGTGGTGGTTGCAGAATTTCTTCAACCATTCCCTACTGATAGATGCTCACTTTGTTTATGGTTTTTGTGCCGCTAACAACAATACTCCAATAAACATCCTTTTATATATATCTTTACTCACCAGTATGACTAGAGACAAAGAGAGAAAACTGGAAGGAAGCATAAAAGGGCAAAATGGGGCACATGGTTTTGTGGAGGATTTGTGGCCGAGGATTATTAGTATGAAAGAGGTTGGAGAGGTGAAAGAGTAACAAAGCAAAAAAAAAAAGGAAAAAAAACAATTCATATGAAAAGCTATGCACTTTTATGTGAAAAGTATGACCACATTTATGCAATTCTGTAAAAGTATAAATCTATATCTCCAGTTCTACATAAACATACCTATATCTATCTATATTTGAAATTTTAAATAATTAAATTACTTGGTGGTTAAAAATAAAGTTGCCAGACCATTTAAGAACCTAATGAAAATGCAAATGTTATTTGAGATGCTCAGATACTAAAGGATTATCAAGCAGTTATTTATACTTCTCCGTTCACATTAAGGGATTAGTAACCACATGTGGATGGAAGGAACGAAAACACATCAGTCAGGGCAGCCCGGTGTTAATGTGGTATGGGGGAGACGGGGGAGAGGAAAAATCTGAAATGCCCTTTGATGATAGGCTAAAGTGGGGACTTTAGAGGGACAAGGAACAGCAGGATGGCACTAGGAAGGCAGGTGAGGACTCCAGATAATACGACGGAACTAATGCAATATGTACACCTGTGAGATCATCTGGTCTAACATCATGTTATAAGAAGCAACTATCTTCCTTTCAGATTATTGCCAATAACTAACACGATGCCTAGTCTGTCAAAGAAAGAACTCTAAAGCATTTGATGATTAAGAGAAAGAGGGGGAATGAGAAAGAAAGGAAGGAATGAGGACCTGACTTGATTATGTAGCTTATCACTCACAGTGCCAGGAGTAAAATCCAGATGCAGGCTCATTTTAGCTCCAGTTTTCTTTTAGGAATACTTGAAGGACAGAGGCAGAGAAGGAGGGAGAGAGGGAAGGAAGGGAAAGGAGGGAAGGGGAAAGGTGGAAAGGGGAAACGGAGGGAGATAAATATCTCTTTCTTCCTCTTCCTCTTCCTCTTCCTCCCACCTCCCCTCCCAGGAGTGGAGTGAGTTGTGTGCAGGAGAGACATGTGCAGGCCCTTCTGCAGTGTGCCAGGCTGCACAGCAGGAAGGATTATTCACCTGCTTCTGGATGGACTCCAGACAGGTCCCCTGGCAGCAGGAGCCTTCTGACTCACCGCTCATGAGCACTAGCGTCTGTCACTCATACTTACCCACCAGCCACCTCTGTCTTAGCTTGGCGCTCCCACCAGGCCCTGGAACCTGATTGTGTTGGGCACCCAATGGGATCAGGCACGGTCACCCAATCCTCTCTGGGCTCAGCTGTCTGGAAGGGGTTAGCCTGTAATTATGAACATGTTAGTAAGAAAGCAATTTAATTTTCTGTGTAGTCTCTGCTTTCCCTTTCCATGAGTGTTTTCCCTGGAAAGAGATCCTCAGTCTTTTATGGGTCCAGAGCTCACTTTTTTCCCACATCTGACCACACCCTGAAGATCATGTCTCCTGGACTGGTTATGCTAACCCCTTATGAAATGTAGAGAACTGGCCAAGGGTTCCGAAGGTGGTTAAATAGAGGATCTGATAAACTCATTTATACCCAGGTGTTGAAGTCTGATAACCCCTTAATGTGTTATCTTTCCAGACAGACTGGCATTATTATAGAGAACAGAGACAGTAAGTTGTTAGGCATAAGGCTGTGGACTCCGGCTCAATTTTCCAAACACGAATATGTTTGATGTAAGTGGATCATAGACACCAGGAAGTTAGGTATTAGATGATTTGGGATGTGGTAAGTATAGGATAGATACAGGTTATTAGAAATTGAGCTTGGATTCTGTATCAAATGGGATGCTTTTAACCAGAAATAATGGATTACACAATGAAATGTGGCCAAAAGATTGAGGAAATTTTATTATATTATATAACAAAACATCCAGAGTTTGATTAATTCAACAGCTGGAAACATTTCCCCTTTGATACTCCCCCTGTGACTGCAAGCTGTGTGTGGCTGTTCAGCGTAAAGTGCAAATACAACAGTCATTAAATAAATTACAGGAAGGGCCATTTCCCACGCATCTTTTTTTCAGTAGGGAGAAAAGCCTTTACAGAAGTACTTTGTATTAATCAAAATGAGTTTATAGCTGCCATAACAAATATCACCAAAATTTCAATGACCAAATACAATAAAGGTTTATTTCTTGATCATGTCATGGTCTGGTTCAAATTGAACCAGGGGTTGGGGGGTACTCTGCTCCATGAAGACATTTAGGGATGCAGGCTTTATCCACTTACTGGCTCCAGCATCCTCTAGGACCACAGAATAATCTGCTGCATGCTCTATATCTGCCCTCTGGTTGGAAGGAGAGATGGTATGGAGAAGGCCCAGAAAGGAGCATACCTCACTTTTATTCATATTACTTTGCTGAAAACTAGTCACATGACCTCACCCGTATGCAAAGGGCTGGGGGGCACCATCTCATTCTGTAGCCCAGAAGAAGAAGAGAACATAGACCTCATGGTCTTTGTCATCAAATGTGCCATTCTTGGCTAATTTTATATCTCCTATAAGAAAAAGGTAGTAATGCTATTACTTACTTGTAATGCTGTGGTTCTTAGAAGCCTGTTTGAACTGAAACAATAAAGCTCATAAAATCATGCATTTAATGCCGGTTACATCAATGCCTATGGCCCTGCCTTGTCCACGTGCTGCCCTGAGCACCAGCTTCCAGTAACTCTCAAAGGCGTCACAGGGCTTCACTGATGATGGTCACAAATGCAAGTCTACCAGAGTACATAGGAACATGTAAATGTTAGTTCTTCTGTGGCCTTGTTAGATTTACCAATGGGAATTTTGCATAAATGCAAAACAACTCATTTTTCCCCTCTGTCTTCTCTTGAACTTTGAAGCCATAATTACTGAATTCCTAGAATGTGATCTCTTGATCTCTTTGAGTGTATACTGCACACCTGCCTTTCTCTACTGCCATCTAGGTGGAAGATAGGCAAAGATCATTGGCAGGGTGAGAAAAAAGATCTGCTTCCCACAAGGAGTGCCCATCACTCATTAGGCATGGCTTAAAATTGACTGATAGAGCATGGTGTCAGCACATCAGTTGGGACAAGAGAGGACATCATCAGAAGGACCACTAGCATCATTAAGCACAGGTCTCAGCAGCCAGCCCGAGGACTGCCTGCCTGACACATGGCACGGAGGGGATGAGGGACACTTTGGGTGCCAGCAGCGGGCGGGCATGGTATAAAAGATACCTGCCACTACCTCCATCACCTTAGGATGCTGTAGACTGGAGGCAGCATCATAGGCAGAGCATGTGCAGGGAAGAATCTGCAGATAAGGCCCAACTGCAAGGGTTGGTGATGAACCACAGATAGACCAGAACCCCAAACCCAGCCTCTGTCTGACATGAGTGAGTGTCACCTGTCATCAGCATGTCAGCACCATTTCTGTGGCCCAAGTTCATGCAATCTCAGAAAAGAAACACCATGCAGTCCACTGAGAAAGACCCACTCACCAGGATGCCCTTCTGGACCCCAGCAACAGGGCCCCAGGACAACCCCGTAGGTGCTGAGTCCTGGAGCTACTTGAGGCATTGCTTCAGCCCTATGTATGGGATAGAGTGTCAGAGTGAGTGCCCCAGGCAGGACAAAAAAGGACTGGGGCCCATTTGGGTCTTGATCTAGGCTCCCAGCACCTGCCTAGACAGCACTGCCAGCCCCGGCCAGCCCCCAGCATGAAGGGGATACCAGGAGCTGAGATGAACCAAATGAGGCAGCTTTCCCAGCCTACATTGTGCTTGCCCTGTCCCGAGGCAATCATCACAAAATATAAAATAAATTGAATCACAGACAAACCAACAGCACATGGGGGCACAGGGATCTGAGATTATTAATTTCTCCTTAGGGGACTGGGATAAGTTATGGGAGTTAAACTGGGCCTCTAAGTGGAGATTGCATTTGAATATTGGACACAGCCAGCAGGAGACCTTTAAGGTGGTGGGACTGGCAGTAAGTGCTGTTTGAGCAAAGGGAGTGCAGGAGAGGAGCCTGGCTGGGTAGTCGGGGAGGGTCAGAATACAGAGGATTCTAAACACCAGGAGCTTCCTGGAAGCCCTTGGCACTGGATTCTAAAGATAGCTGAGAAACCCTGAAAGGAGAACATAATCTGAGGGCAGAGAGGCCATAATGGAACAGCTGGAAGGAAAATAGAACATCACACCTGAAACAGCCAGTTTAGAACCAATGCAACCCAAGCCTTCTGCATTTGGCCGCGCCTCTTTTAGAAGACCATGGTTCACACCTAGGGACAACAGTGAGTTCTCAAGAGGACTCAACATCAGATAGCATGGGAACAAGAGCGATACTAGTTGACCAGATTTTGGATGCAGGGAGTAAAGGAAAGGGAGACAACATGGTATGAATCATGTTCCTCTCTGTGTTTTGTGATGTTTTGACATTTTTCAAAGCTTGCTGGATGGGAAGACTGTCCCTCCCAGGGCCAGCCAATTCTTAGAGATAGCAAAGGGCTCAGCCTCCAGGAGTAAATCAAGTCTGTTGTTTGCAAACCAACTAGTCTTGAGTCGATAGCCCCAACCACCTCCTTATCTGATTCCCATGCTCCAAGGTGGTATTTCTCCTGCCCTTATCACCCCAGGGTCAGGTGCTAGGCACTGAGAGATCACCCCTAGAGCCAGAAGGCCACTAGCATCATTCAGACTAGCTGATCCTAGACTGCTCCTCTGACTTATGTTGCCTTTCCCAGCAGAAACCCCAATAAGGGCTCTGACTCAGGCTTTCCCCTCCCTTCTGCTTCCACCAGCTGGAGAGACCCTGGTGTCACTCCCATGGCCCTGCGTGGCATGTGGCGACCCTCCTCTCCAGGATCTGTAAGTATAATAAACTTCGTTTTTTCAAGCCTCATTCTCTTTTCCTCCTGTAGCTGCACCGACTTTACCATACCATCTCCAACATGTATTCTTACAACAACCAACTGCTATTATTCATTATTAGATGAGTGTCTAATGTCATATCCTAGGTGCCATCTCTGAAAACATTGTGGTTCCCTTTAAACAGAAAATTAGGATGCAGAGGGTCCTCCTAACAAGTTTGAGGGTCAAGATCATGAGTTTGACTGGGGGATGTTGAGTTTTGAGGTGCTGGTGGTTCACACAGTGTAAAAACCCTGAAAATGGGACATTCAAGCCTAGAGCATTAAAAAAAGTTTCCCTCCAGCCTAGGACCTACTCCAATCATTCGGAAATTCCTAACTCTGCATAAGCTCATACTCAAATGTGCAGGATGCATGGCGGGTATTCAGTAACTGTTTGATGAATTAATTAGTCAATTAATTAAAAGAGGCAGTGGACCAACCACCAAGAGACCACATGAGTGGAAGCCTAATCATTGCTCCTCATTCTCAGTAAAGTGATTCTCCTCTCTCTTTCTAGGCCTCATTTCCTCCTCTGTAAAATAAGGGAGTTCAACTAGATGATGTCCAAAGCTCCTTCCAGCTGTATCCCCCCTTATCCTTGAAATGCTTCTTGTCTTTGAGTTGAGCTCAAAAGCATCTTTCACAGTTGAGCTCAGTGCAGCTTGAAGAGGTAACGGTGGAACTTCCTTCCCCCACCCTCCATCCCCGTGAGGCTGGCATTGCTTCAATCAGCTGGTGCCCCCTGCTCAGCCCACATCCATCCTCAACCCCAAGCTCTGTGTGCACCTGCCTCCAATTCCATGTGATAAATCTCCTGTGGCTCCTTAGCTGGAAAAAAAGGCCCTTCACAGTTGGTCCCAACCTACCTCTCCAGCCTCTGCCCCTCCATGTGCCGCTGCTCCAATCAGGCCCACTGGAATTGCCGTCATTCCCTAAACATCTTCCTCTCTTCTCCCCTCCACCTGGACTGTCCTCCCCACCTCATAAACTCATCCCGTTCTTGGGGCCAGATCAAATATGTCCTCCTCTTCAAAGCCTTACATGAGCCCATGGGGAAGTTAGTCACTCAATCCTTATTAAATTTATGTTTATTTGTGCAATTCTTTCTTGAATATCTATCTGTCTTCCATACTCTGCTCAGAGTAGTCTTCCAACTGTGTACTCATATTTGTTATTAAGAACCTCTTTCTTTTGGTTTTGACTCTGTTTCATTACAAGCCTGTTGGGATATTATGTTATAAAAATGTAATAAACATGCATTAAATAAGTTATGCCAGACAAGTCTTTCTATGAGGATGCCGAGCCTAGAATTATTAACCTACATAATTTGGAAACAGTTCTGCCTAATTAAAATCCAGGCAGGATGGTAGAGAATGCCAGACTGCAGAGCCCCTTCCTAGATCTCCCTGCCAAGTAAACCTATGTTTAGAAAAAGCAAATGAGGTTAATGAAAGAAAGTGAGCCGAGATGCTGGGTACTGTTCAAGCTTTATAAAAGGAAAAAAGTCTGCCAGGCTGTGCTCAAACTGGGGAACAGTCCAGGGCTGCCCTGAAAACGGGGGACAGAACCAGGTGTGGGGGTGGTAGAGCTTATATAGTGCACCAAGGGCTAGCTGATACCTTCAAGGTAGGTCATTATGCTAATGTGGATCGGGGTAGAGAACTGAGTCCTTGAAGAAGCAAAAGGGGTTTCTGTTTAAGTCAGGAGGCTTCTCCTAAAGGGAAGGGGGGAGGGGAGGGGAGGAGGTGGGTGGTGCCATTTTGTACTTGGGCTTGTCTAAATTGGAGCTGGTGATGTTGCAGATCTATTAGTTAGGAATGACCTGCTCTTTCATGAAGCCACACTGGCTTCCTGCACTCACCCTTTTATTTTGTAAGTATTAACAACACAAGTGGTTAGGTGATTTACTCTACAGGAGGTATTAGCCAGTGCAATCAAACAAGAGAAAACAATTAAGAGACATGAAACGTGGAATAAGAAGTACTACCATCACTATTTGCAGGTGATATACTATAGCTATAGGACTCAAAACAATCAATTTAAAAAACTGATACAAATAGCAAGAAAATTCAGTAAGGAAGCAGGTTATAAGGTTAATACATAAAAACAGTTAATTGTCTATGGCCGGCCCTGTGGCTCACTCAAGAGAGTGCGGCGCTGGTAGCGCCGATGCCGCGGGTTCGGATCCTATATAGGGATGGCTGGTGCGCTCACTGGCTGAGCATGGTGCTGACCACACTGTGCCGAGGGTTGCGATCCCCTTACCGGTTGGGGAAACAAACAAACAAACAAAAGTTAATTTTCTCATATAGAAATGAAAGCCAGCTGACAAATATAATGGAGGAAAGTGCTTACATATAATATCAATAAAAAGATAAAATAACTAGAAATGAACTAAACAAGAAATGTGCAAATCTTATATGAAGAAAACTTTAAAACTCTCCTGAAAAGGAAAAATTTAAATAAATAGAAAGACCCAGCATATTATTCTTGGCTAGAAGAACTATATCAAGGTATAAATGTTAAATCACAATAAGGTAATACATAAATTCCATATGATTCTAATAAGTTTACCAACAAGGTTTTTTAAAGCTAGACAAGTTGACTCTCAAGCTTATAAGGGAAAAAAAGAGCAAGGATAGCCAGGAAAACCTGAAACAGAACAGTAAGGAGAGGAACTAGCTCTATGATGTAAACCATATCATAAAACCTCTGTAATTAGGAGCGTGACTAATGGAACCAAATGTAAAGTCTGTAAATAGATCCAAGTATACAGCTATTTATATTACAAAGGTGGCATGTCAAACCATTAGTGAAAATATGGCCTCTTAAGCACAGTTTGAGTAACTGGAAAGCCATTTGAAAAAGTATTAAAATTGGATGTGTTTTTCCCATACACCAGAATAAAACTGAAAGGGATCAGCAATCTAACAGTAAAAAACGAAACAATACACATACTGGAAGAAAACATTGGTGAACATTGTGACCTAGAGAAAGACCTAACCATGACTCAAAAATCTAGAAACTGTAATAAATAAATAAATAAATTTGAGTACATAAGAAAAGTGTATGCCAAAATCACCAGAAGCAACATCAGGAATCAGATGACAAACTGCGGGAAAATATTTGTGACATATCACATACAACTAGTATTGCTAATATATAAAAAGTTTTTAAGAACCAAGAAAAAAACCCCATCTTTAAAAAATGAACAAAAGCCATGAGCAGTTCACAAGAGGAAAGACAGAAAAGAGGCCAATAGCTCTTAAACATATGAAAAGATGTTCAACCTAACTCATAATAAAAGAAATGCTAATTAGGACTACCCTTGTCACCTATCAGATTGGTAAAAATCCAAAGGTTTGACAATAACACTGTTAGTAAGGCCGGAGAAAGAACCATTCGGGTGTAGCCAGTGAGAAGACAAAATGACAGGATCCCCTTGGAGGGGAATTTGACAGTAACTAACAAAAATTTATGTGTATTTATTACTTGACCTGCCAATCCCCTTTTGAGTAATCTAGGGATGTGGATTAGTGGATACCTCTTCGTTCATACAGAACAATATTCTCACTAAGTACTTGCTACTGAGAGTGTGGTCTGTGGATTAGCCACATGGGAGCTTGTTAGAAGTGCCTCCTCGCAGGATTTAATGAATTGGAATCTGCATTTTGATAACACCCCGGGATGATTTGTTGGTGCACTGAAGTTGGAGAAATGCTGCACTAGGTTATTTATGGCAGCATTATTTGTAACATAAAATTTCAAACAATACAAATGGCACACAGAGGAATGTTGTGCAGGCACGAAAAAGAATAAGGATGATTTGTATGTACCAAATTAGAGGATTCTCCAAAATCTATTGTTAAGTGAAAAAAACCAAGTTGCAGAACTATTGATAGGTAGTAGAATGCTACCCCTCTGAGAAGAAAGGTGGAATTAGGTAAGAAAGGTGGAATACATGTATGTGTGTGTATACACATGCACATACATGTCGCCTACTTCTGCAAAAGATCCGCAGAAAGGATAAACCTATAGCTAATAAAATTGGGGTGAAAAACACTGGAGAGGACAAAGGTAGAGATATCTCGAATATTGCTTTATGTCTCACTACTCCAAAAATACAATTAAAAGTCAACAACTGGGGTGGGGGTTGTGGTTTGCTGCTGACGTGTGCTGGGTAGAGGAGCCAGGGATCCTGTTAAACATTCCATCATGCCAGGACAGCCCCCCACAACCGAGAATTATCCGGCTCAAACATCGCAGGGTCGGTGGGGAGTAACCCCAGCTTAGGGTAAATGTGGAGGAGGCAGTAGCAGTCGGAGGTTTCCAAAACGGAGCTCGTGTTTCAAACCTGGCCAGCATTGTCCCCACCTCCAGTCACTCCTGCCCTTTCTGTTCTCCGGACTGCTCCGAGATGGCAGACGGGGTCTTCATACTCATTTGTCTACTTTGTCAGTACCCTGGGGTCTAACGCTCACAGGTCCTAGAGCGCTGGAGGTTGGAACACACGTGATGGTTTCGGGCAGGCTTTGCTCATTTATAATTTCTGTTCTGCACTGGCCAGCTTAAGCCCATGGCCCAGCAGCTGGCACTTTTCTGGTCAGAGGCCAGAACTCGGTTTCTGCAAAGGCACAGTAAACGCACCAGCGGGGCCGCGCACCGTCGTTCCTGATCGGCAACTCCCAGAGGGCCAAGCCTTCGTTCCACTCTCCTCCCCGGGGAGGCGGACGCTCAAAGCCCCCAGGACCCGCACGGACCCGGGCCCCTCCAGCGGGCGGGGGCCGGCCTGGGGCCCGCGGATCGGCCAGGCAGCTGGGGCTGGGGTCAAAGAGCAGCGGCCTACCTGGCGCACACCGGGGCCTCCTCTCGTATAACTTCGTATAATGTATGCTATACGAAGTTATGCGGAGGAGGCGGTCGGCGCGGGATGGGGGCGAGGCCGAGTCTCCCGGGCCGCAGGTGATCCCCGAATGGCCCTGGCCGCAGGTGACGCCCCCACACCAGCGGCCACGGTTTACCCTGCCCGCCCAGCCACTGGTGACACTCGCTCCCCGCGATCCGCAGGACACCGGCTTGCGCAGCAGGGTGCCGGGCGTCGAGACCCGGGAGATCTGGAGGCGGAGAGAGGTCGAGGGGTCTGTGCCAACGACGGCGGACTCGACTCTCCGTCGCCCCTTCCCTGAACTTGCTGTGGGTCTCCCTGCCCGCGGGGCCTGGCCGGCGCTCAGGAGTTTGGCAAATTCCCAGCACTTTGGGCGTCGCTGAGGCCTGGGAAGATAATCGTGAGGACCGACCTTTCCTGATCTCTTTACTGCTCTGTGTTTAATGAAACTCACTGCAGGCGAAAGTTTTAGAAGTTTTAGAAAAACTCGCTGCAGACAAGATGTGGTGCTTTCAAGGCTTAGGGAACACGGGGGAAATTTTAGTCATGCTTGGGGCTTATATGCTAGATGAAATAGTTTTTTTTTGGGGGGGGGGCGGGGGGTTGCCGGCTGGCCTGTACAGGGATTCAACCCTTGACCTCGGTGTTATTAGCATCACGCTTTAGCCAAGTGAGCTAACAGGCCAGCCTTGAAATCGGTATTCCAGTTAGTTGCTTCCTCCCCCCCAACTCAGTTTGAGAAAACAGAACTATGGAAAATTAATTCCCGTGCTGTGAAGAATACCCAGAAGGGGTAGCTGGGTCGGGCTTGGCACTTTGGTTTCCTGGAGGGCCCTGTTGAGCCTGCTGACAGGAATACGCCCTGAGGCTGCCTGCTTTTCTTCCAGGTGTGGTTTCGAATAGATGTGATGAGATGTTATGAAGTAACCTTTGGATTAAGGCCTACCTGTTGTTGGGGCTGAGTAATATGCACTGTAATGAGTGTGAATGTCTGCTCTTATCCGTGTCTGTGGTTGTATGCCAGTGTCACATGAACATTCCAGAACAACTGCATCCATTGTGACTGGATGCCGTCCTGGAGAAAGAGTGCACTTTTGGTCATACTTGGCCACTTAAACTATGTATTTAAAATTAATGTAAGGCCAGTTCCAATCCTAGGCATTTTACTGCAGTTCAGTGTGTTACAGTTAACTCAGACCAGAAACAATGGAGTGAAATTAGAATGAACAGACCAATCTTCTTTTCTGTGTATCTGGTAATAAGGACACCCAAATGGGCATTGTAAGGTCCCATGGAAGACCACACAGCTTACATTTCCAAGCTTGCTGGACCTGGGATTAGGCTAAGAAAGAAAATAATGTCTGATCCCCCGTTTGCATGTCAGACAGCTGCTGCTCAGAGAAGCTAAACGCACACACATTACATAAGAAAATAGAGGGACAAAGCAGGAGTCCAGTTTCCATTAAGCCAGTCTTTAAGTGGCTAAATTTTCTAAGAAATTAGGCATCCTTAATCGAGGAAGATAAGAAGCACAATTAAATATCGACACCTTAAAGAATTATGAAGACTTGATCACTTGAATAATATGGATTAGGAACATTAACTGCTGAAAGTTACTGGTGAAAGTTACTGCAGGGGAAACTGATGCTAGGATAGTTTTGTTAGACTTATTTTAAAAATATATGAAACTGCTCAGTAATAAAACGTTAACATCCAGTTTTTATGTCTGTGATTAAATAAATCATTTTTATTTTTTAAAAATAATACTGTTTGTAAAGCAGTACATAATTTTTAAATATATAACAAGTTTTGCACGTATATGTGTATATATACATATGGAGGACTCGAAAAGTTCATAAAAAGATTTGTATTACCTGTTAATTCTATTTTTCTGTGAACTTTTTGAAGTACCCTGAGAGAGAGAGAGAGAGAGAGTGTGTGTGTGTGTGTGTGTGTAGGACTCTTGGCTTAACTATTTACAGCAGTTAAAGAAGTAGGTATGTGGAAAGCCATTGATAGGTGTTGAGTTTACAATTGTGACCTGTGGAATATACATCCTTGTTAATGGTACATTCACTGAATGGATAAGAGAAAAGCCACAATATAAAAATCTTACTAGCTTGTTTATAAATTTCTTTGATAATTGGAATATCTTGGTGGTAAACTTTAAATTTGGGTTTATTTTTCTTTTTAGCATCAGGATCGCTTTAATCTTTTTTATAAAGATTGATAGTTAAGGATTTATATATTATTACAAAGTGATAATGAAAATGCTGGAATTCAGGGACTGCCAGGCACTGTGGGGGATGCAGTGGGCTGAAATGGGAATACAGAGCCAGTGGAAACCTTACCCTCGCCCCCCCCCCACCCCCATCAACCTGCTTCCAGAACACCATGAGCAGCCATTCCAGAGAGTTCCTCCATTTGCTGGTTCCTCAACAAAAAACCTGCTGACCCCTTGGTCACACCACAATGAAGCCCCTAGCTGACTTGTCCTGCCCATATAAACTGAATTTCCAACATTGTTATGTGTTTTCCTCTTAAAAATGAACTGACATCCAAGGGTCATCAGGCATTTTAGAATGCCTACATATGAAGAGAGAGAGAGACCTGAATAAAATAAACACCAACCACAACAACAGAGAAGAAGAGAACTCAATAAAACTAAGATGGATGTTCTCTGAGGAATTAGAATGGAAGGCTGCAAAGAAGGGACAGCAGAAAGAAAAGAGCCCCAGAAATTGAAAATATAACAGCTGAAATTAACAAAAAAAAAATCAATAGGAAGATTGAAAGATATAGTCATGAATGTCTTCCAGAAAATGGAACAAAATATTGTTGTGATGGAAAATGCTAGAGAATGAAGAGGGTCAGAGAGAGCTCTCTAGCCTGTGGGCCGGGGTGTTGTGCCTTGGGTGGGATAATGATGTGTAAGGTATTACACATGCAACTCGGGGCACCTGGGACAGGGGGATTGGGTACCCGAAGCGTTTGGCTGGTCACCTCTGCAGCAAGTAGTCTCGCCCCAAAGTGCCATACAGATACCATTTTCTGTGCATGCCACAATGTGGAGATGGTTAGGAAGTCCTAGATGAGGTCAGTCCAAGAATTTTGTCTTTGACTAGTAGGAGGTACAGAAAAAGAGAACAGAGAGTCAGTCTGAAGCAAATGAGCAACTGCCTTAAGCATTTTTCCCAGGGTGGAAAGGAAATGTTCTTGAATTGCCTGGTTGAAAGAGCCCACCAAGTGCCCAACAAAATGAATGAAATGGGCCCATAGATGGACGCATCATAGTGACATTTCCAAACGTCAGGGAATAGGGTAAGATTTCATAGGCTTCCAAAGAGTGGGGGTGGGGCACAGTAGATGGAACTCGGGTCATTATAATGTCATCAGACTCCTCAGCAGCAAAGCTGGAGGCTGGAGAGCAGTGAAGCAGTGCCTCAGAGATGTGAAGGTAAAGTGGTGGGCACCCTGCCAGGCTATCAGTCATGAGGAGTGGTGGAATAAAGATTTTCAGACATGCAAGAGATCAAAAGATTGTATTCAGTCTTTGGAGCAGTTTGCTCCATCAAAATAAGTGGGCAAACCATACAGCAGGAAGACATCAGGTCCAAAATAAGGGACATTGCAGGCAAAGAGCCGTGTCGAAGGAGGCAGCTGTGCAGCACACTGAAGAGCAACGGGTCCGAATGGATCGTGTTGAGAATGTGGCTGCTCAGCATGGGCTGACGCAGCATCTGCATGTAACAAAGGAGGACGTGGTGCAGCTGCAGCCCGGGTGAAAGCCTTCAGGTGCGGTTATGCTCTGGAAGAGGCATGGGCATCAGGACTTTCCATGGCAATCTGATTTACAGCATGATGCATCGATGAGGGACCTAAATGGCAATATCTATCCTAGCCTGTCCCTGGTATGTCCAACCGCAGCAGCAGGATTTTCCATCAGCACCAAAACTCATCTGCTCCGGGTATTCAGATTTTGTGCTTTACAGCTGTTATCCTCTGAAAGAAACCAGAAGAGGGCTGATACCATGTCTGTGGACTGGAAAATTAAAAATGGGCCTGTAAGACTTCGTTGTTGCCGTAAAGCAAGGATGTTTGAGATCAACATCTTGAGATCAAAAAACTAACTTAAAGAGATTCTGAGTAATCAAGTTAAGACACTGTGAGCACCAAGAACAAAAAAATCAGTTAATTGAAATGTATTGTTTATAAAAAGCCCTGAGTCCATTAATAAGTTCAGATGAGGCAAATAAGATGACGTTTTAAAAGGTGCAGAAGAATTTTCAGTCCTGTTTGCATCTCAACTAGGATTGCTGCATGAAAATCTAGTATTACAGATCCCCAAGCTAACAAGTGCGGTAGTTAATAAACAGGTGCAAAGGCTTAAAAATGAAATTAAAAGATTTAGATCCAAGTTATATGGTTGAGCTCTTGGCTATGGGATTCAGAGGAAAATTGACATAATACTTCACTTTAAGGAAAGATGCCAGGCTACAAGGAACTGAAATTTGGTGTTTGGTCAAGGCCTTGTAAAGTCCCTGTGACTGTGGGATTGAAGCTCAGAGATCCTGTAGCTAGTCCAATGTTTCGATAAGCAGCCAGGATGGTACATTGCTACGAAGCAGGAAGTCCAATCCTCTTGTTTTTGTGGGGAGAGGATGGTCGCTTAAGATTAACCCCAGGAAACCATTAAAATAAGCGTTATTATTACCTTAGGAAATATCACAAGATAGAACAAAGATCAAATAATTTTAACCCATGATATTAAATAATACCTTTTGCTAGACTTAAGTACAGGTGTAGAAAAGTTTTGTTATCGTACCATTTTGTGTATATTTTTAAGTTTATTAATATATTTTTTTACATTTTATGATGTTGGTGCAGAGCAGTTGGGGGGAAGGGGGAGAGGGGAAAGAGGAAGGAAATAGGGTGGGAGAAGAAGGAGGGTGGGGTTGAGGCCTGTGACAACCCTCATTCCTGCAAGGGAGACCAAGGGGCTTCCAGCGGTGACTTGGTCATTGCTGGGCTGGGTGCAGATGTTAGGGGTGTGTGGCTGAAGCCCTTACACCCCATCACCCCAGCTCGGGAGCCTGAGGTGCTTCCTGCAGCTGCTCGGTGGTCATTGCTGGGCTGGTATAGGTGTCGGGGAGATGTGGCTGAGGTCCTCAGCCCCCCACTGCCCCAGCTCAGGAGAGCCATTCTGTGTATTTTTTAACATATTTATACAAATCTTAGGAGAGGCTAGCTTACTAGATTTGTAAATCTTGATTTATTAATATTATGAAAGTTCAAATGTTTACTAAGGTTTGTATCAAATTCGAAAGTTTGCTTTAAAAGCTGCGTAAAGCATAAAAAACCCTGACATATTAAAATGTCATTGTATGGGCGGGTGGAAAGACATGATCCCTTTCCTCACCTGGCACAAGGGTCATGACTGACACTCTTGTAACAAAGGACAGGTTAATGACAGAAAAGCATAACAAATTTATTTAACCAAAGGTTTATGTGTATTTAATTGATTCGGGCTGCTTTGCAGGTAGATCATCAAATTGTTTGCTAACCATGCTTATTTTGTCTCCTTCCTGATGATTTTCCTTCTCATTGTGTTTCATGAGTTGTATTTGCCTTGGCAGAACTATCAGAACAAAGCTATACAACATGGGTTGACAGATATCCTTATCTTTTCCTGTGGGGGGAACAAAAGGGCTCCTCTGATTTTATGTCATCAACTGTGATGACGGCTGCTGAAGTAGATAATTCTTGTTTTGTTAAGGAAGTATAGGAGTTATTTCCTATTTGATTTAAGGGCACTTATCAGTAGTGGGCTATACAGTTATTTCACTATTAACGTATTTTCCGCTACAAGATTATCCTGCATATTTTGGATAAACTTCTAGGGCATTGTTGATTTATTGTTTCTTTTTTATTTAGCAATTTTTATATAGGACGTGGATATAATTTTACCTTTCTTGGCTATCTGTAGTGATTTTCAGCTGAGAAATGGAGTGTTATTACTGACCTCACTGTGGGCTTTGAAAATGAGCTGAATTTTTGCTCTTCCGCATTTGATGGTAACAAATATTGAATGTTAGAGATGGAAGGGGACGCAGATTATTTGCTTAGGGTGCCAGAGCTGGGACTACAAACCTGGTCTCCTTCGTGAGTAATGCCTTTTCTGCTCAATGTCCTGGTTTGTTTTTCCCGGTCTAAAGAAAAGAAGAAAACTGAAGCAGCTTTATATTGAAGACGTATTTGTCTTTCAGTGTTAAATCCCCTTGACCCAATGAAACCGATGTGCACTGATTTCTTCTCTGCCCCAGATGATGTATCATGGGCTGGCTAGCAGGTGTGTGTTCAGGTGGGAGAGCTTTGCTTTGTTGAGGTCAGTGCCCCAAACACATTCTTAGGGGCACAGAGTCAGAGTGCCTTATTAATGGCCTTTCTTAGGATGGCGTTTCCAATTGGATTAGAGCCCTCCAATATTTGAGGGGAAAATGTGTGCTGATGGCAAAATCTTTTTGGTCCACAGCCTCTCTGTGTGGGCTGAGCCATCATGGGCCAAAGTCAGAGGTTTTCCTGTCCCCAGGCCTGTTAAGACCCCATGTGGTGGGCACTTGCGGGCACTTGTTAGCATCCTGACACACAGACTGGGCTTCTTGCTTTGGGGCAGCTCCTCTTAGTTCTTAATTCTTAGTCTACAGGTTTCCCTGTTTTAGCAATCGTTTCTCTTAAAATGGATAAGAAGCAGCTCTTGCTGATCTAGAACCCAGAGAACCAGGAATAGGTACAATTTTGTTTCAGTTTCAGGTAATGGCTACTTTTGTTTATAGTGATGTTCCCAAGGCTCTACCAAATCCTGGAGTTACTTCTGTACGTTCAAAGAATCCCTTATATGTTGAAGAATTCTAGTAACGTGTGCGTTCTATCATACTTCCATTAAAAATTGGTGATCTTAGGATATGTATGGAAGATCTCAGCAAACAAGGAGTGCCCAGCATCCCAAGTATAAAAAAAGACAAATTTGAAAACAAATCTTTAAACAAGGACAGTAAACAAGATTTTATCAAGTTTATTAGTTATATACTTATATGATTAGATACTGAGTGAGCCCATCCTCTCCTTAGCTGGGCTCTATCACTTCACTTCTGGGAAGGTCACATTCCCCATGGTAAAATGGGAAGTTGATGGTGGGTATCTCTAGCATCCTGTTGTGCTTTTAGTTTTGTGACTCTGGGATTCCAGCAGCCTGAACACCTGCTGTGTCCCTGCTCTGGACCCTGCAAGGCTGCAGGGGTCTTGCCAAGTGCCCCACATGGCAGGGGCGATGGAGGCCCCTGACCCCTGAGCCTGTGCCTGGAGGTGGAGAAGGGCACACAGCCACTGCTGGTCAGGTGAGGGTGTGCGGAGGGTGCCCTGGGAGTGCAGGGCCCAGCACACTTCCCTAACCCCAACCCAGGGAGGTGACCGCCGCAGAGCCCCGCGGGTGTGCAGATGGAAGTCCCCACCAAATGGGATGGTTTTATAAATTCAGCTGCTCCGTTCTTTTCACTTAGCGTTAGAAAAACAACAGAACGGTTTGGGGGTGCCCCATGGGGCCCTCAGAGTTTGGTGGGTGTCACTGTGTGCTCACTCCCTACAGAGTGGACACCGTGCTCATGCAACACTGACTGCATCTTCGTTCCAGGCTTGCCAGCATGGACCCTCTGTCGGAGACAAACGGCACCTTTGCCCTGAACGTCCTGAAGATGCTTGGTGAGGACAGCTCGAAAAATGTGTTCTTCTCGCCCATAAGCATCGCGTCTGCGCTGGCCATGGTCCTCCTGGGGGCAAAGGGAAACACTGCGGCCCAGATGGCCCAGGTACCTGCCCACGACGTGTCAGGGCCGGGGGACGCTGTCAGATGTTATGGAGCTGCTGCTCATCTCCTCTTCTCGGAAGGATGCCAGTCATATGGGTTAGGCCCACCTCCAAGTCAGTCCATCCTAGGCCCTGCAGGCTGGGACTTCAGCACGTGAATCTGGGGGGACACACGCAGGTCATTGCAGGAGGCGTGGGGGGCTCATTGCAGCCGTTGGGCCTTTGCAGTCCCTCCACACAGCCAGGTGCGCAGTGCCGTCTCTGCTCCCAGGGCAGGGAATGTTCCTTGATAGGACTCCTGGGGGCATTCCTCACCCACCGCTGCCCTGGGTGAGGCTCTCCGTCTGCATTCCTGGATGAGCTCTGTGCAGCTCCTTTCCTTTTCTGTAAGAATCGGCCGCCGTCTGCTCCGGCAGCCTGCCTCCTGCCCATGGAAAGTGGGGGCCCGAAGGTGCCCCTCACTCGGCCCTCACCCACCGCTGCCCTGGGTGAGGCTCTCCGTCTGCATTCCTGGATGAGCTCTGCGCAGCTCCTTTCCTTTTCTGTAAGAATCGGCCGCCGACTGCTCCGGCAGCCTGCCTCCTGCCCATGGAAAGTGGGGGCCCGAAGGTGCCCCTCACTCGGACTGTCTCTCCCTCTTAGCCCAAGCTCTCACAGCTCCTTGAAAACCACTGTGGGATTTCTAGGTATCTAGTCAAACTCGCTTCACTGGACAGAGCTCCATGCACAGACCTGTTAGAGCTGGCACTCTGTGTTGGGCTGGGAGTCAGGGTGCTGTGGGGGCCCTGAGATGCTTAGAAGCCCCTTAGTGCACTGGAGATCATCTGCGGGGCCCTACCCTAATCTTCTGAGGTTTCAGCAAAGTGGGTCTTGCCCTCACTCCTGAGGTCAGCGCCTTGGATTTGATCTTCGCCCTGAGGCCATTTCTTACTTTTAGAATCATTTGCCAGCTGGAGAGGTTGGGAATGAAACATTTTTATTTTCCAAGTCCTGGGTGGAAGTAGTTCTTTTAAATTCTGCTTGAAAATGGAAAAATCCCTTCTTTAGCTCAACTTTCTCTTCCCATCCTTTATCCCATGCAGCTGATAGAAGCCACATTCTTCCTGGCTAACTTAGCCAGATGCATGAGTTCAGGGGAAATGTCCTGTCTTCCCTGTCACTACAGGGGACCATCTCTCCATCCACTTCTCTGCCAGTACACACCATAGTCCCCTTTCTGTAGCCCCTGGTAGAAATTTCTTCATGTCCTTCCAGCTTCTCCAGGTGCTAGGGTCCAGAGCCAGGCCACAAGATTTAGACTTTTGTTACAGCAGAATCCACTTCTAGGTTGCTACTATCTATTGCTGCAGAAGAAATCGTCCCAAACTTAGCATCTGGAAGCAGCAGTGATCATTTGTTTCTCTAATTCTCTGGCCTGACCGGGGAGTTCTTCTTCCCAGGGTGCCAGCCGGGTCACCCTTGTGGCTGTTTCAGCAGGCAGCTCAGCTGGAAGGTGCAAGAAGGTCCTTCTGACGTCTGGGGCCATGGCGCCGTTCCAAGCAACTCTCCCCCCGTGACAGGATAGCTTGGACTTGCTTCCACCATAGTGGCTGGGGACAAGGGAGCGAATATGGGGCTGCCAGGCCTCTTAGGGCTCAGGCCTGGACTGCATCACTTCTGCCAAGTACTGTTGGGCAGAGCCAGCGTCAGGGCCAGCCCATCCCCAAGGTCGGGGGGAGGGCACCTTCAGTGTCAGGAGCAGCCTCGATGGCAGAGATGGAGGGTCTGGCTGGCAGCTTCACTTGTAGCCGAGCTGGTCGTGAGCATGGGGAACTGGGGGGTGTGGAAGTCACTTCTGGTCATACCAGTCCTGACAGGGTCCAGGGAGAAAGGCTGGAGGAGGCTTTCGAGACGCTCTTCGTCTTTAATGGCTGGATCTTCTGTTAGGTGATAGTAAGAGTGTGCACAGTTGTTAGGCTCGCTTCAGTGTTGTACCCAGTTCCTGAAGGCACGGCATCCTGAAGTTGTTTGTTCTTATTCTGCTTCTGATTTCAGGCACTTTCCTTAAGTAAAAGTGGAAACAGTGGCACTGGGGACATCCACAAGGGCTTCCAGTTGCTTCTCGCCGAAGTGAACAGGACTGGCACGAAGTATCTGCTTAGGACAGCCAACAGGCTCTTTGGGGAAAAGTCTTGTGATTTCCTCTCAGTAAGTCACGCTTGCTGTTTTCCACTAAGGCAGTGAAGCCAGCGAGGAGGTGGGAGGAGGGAGAGTGTGGTGCCACGTGTCCTCATGTGCAGGGTGGGCAAGGAGGGTCCAGAGACCAATCGACTTTTCCCAGGCCCCCCAGCTACCAGGCTGCAAACCTCATGCTCACGACCACTGTGTCGCATTGCCTGTCTGCTGCTATCTGAGGAGAAATGTGAAATCCTGCAACATAAAATCAGTTCTCAAAAGGGAAGTTAAATATGTAGCCATAAGCTGTTGGAAGGAACAATTGGGAAATTGTTCCATAGTGCACTGTCAGCATAATTAGTCATGTCAGCCCGTTCATTTTCCACCACATTTTCTTCTGTATCACGTCATGTAGTTGTTCATCAATCATTGTCCTTTCATAGAATATATTAGCTGAATATAGTTTGAACTTTTTTTGAGTTGCTCAGTCTGAAACTGAGCCATCCAGCATGGTAGCCACTGAATACATGAAGCTATTTAAATTCCAGTGTAATTCATTAAAATTAAATAAAACCAAGTATTCATTTCCTCAGCTGCGCTAGGTGCTCATTTACCTCAGCAGGTGCTCAATAACCACATGCGGCATCCTTTGGACAGTGCCGATTTGGAACACTTCCATCACCACTATCAGTTGTGGTGGCAGTGCTGGTGCAGAATTACGCATTTTCCACGTTCTATGGAACGGCAGAGATTGGTCACGGCCTGTGGCTTGCATTGCAGAGTGGGCTGGAGCTGTCGCTGGGTCAGCCCTCACCCAGCACCTGCAGTGGGGGGTCAGGAGGGATGCGCTCTTTGCATCTCAGCGTCCTCTCAGCCACCTCACTAAAGCCACCTCACTCAGCTACTCCCCTAAAGGATCCAGCAGCTTGTGAAATTTGTTTGGTATTCAGACCACCACCACTGTTTACACAGTTTATAAACTAAGGTTAAATATAGCTAAAAAATGAGAAGTTGGACTTTAATTCCTTATATTTGTAATGACATCTGTAAATCCTAAAATTATTATAAATCTTTTTGGGGTGACCAGTACTGGGATCCAAACCCTTGAATTTGCTTTTATAATCATGAAATTATTGATTTCTGCTTTGCTGCAATGAAGAGGTAAGCTTTAGGTGTTAATTATTTTCGTAGCCTTGTAATTATGTTGCTCCGTCTATCCTAGTCTTTTAAAGATTCCTGCCGCAAATTCTACCAAGCAGAGATGGAAGAGCTTGACTTTATGAATGCTGCAGGGGAGTCCAGAAAGCACATAAACACCTGGGTAGCCAAAAAGACAGAAGGTGACAATATGTTGTTATTTTTAATAGTATTTGACTTAAGTCTTATCGTTGGTTTTTTCATAAGACTGTCAAATGCAAACAGAAATGACTTTTTTCCTCTAAATAACTAAACACTTTAAAGATCTGCTTTTGTCAATATGTGACATTTTGAAAATGTCAAATGTAGGTACTTTCTCTAGCTTTTCTCTGCTCTCATCAATGTATCTGTGATGTCTCTCGGCATTTGGTGCACCTCTTCTGGAACAATCCATACTTTAATGTTTTCGAGAGGGGGGTTAAGGTTAGGTTTTCCTTTCACTGATAGCGTAAGGAAAATGTGGCATTTTGAGTTGTGGCCTGCCTCCCTGTCAGGTGTGGCTCATGCCCTGCCACGCTCGTGCTTTGCTGCAGGACACTTGGCTAAGCCCTTGTCCCTCTGTGGTGCTTAATTTAAACTGTTCTTACATGTACAAAGAACATCTCATACTGCTCTTCTTTTTGACAGCCCTTTCAGTTCCTCTCTTTAAGTCACAGGCACCTGTCATTCCTTTATGTCTCGTGTGCTATGAATTCATCCTGAGCATGGTAATATCTACTGTTTACTTTACACATTTTGTTCAAATGACAGGATTTTTCTTACCAGAACTCTTTTTGTTGCTTTGTTTTAAGGACAAATATCCCTTTATACTTGGGGGACAGTGAAATCCCTTATCTGCCCCCTTGAGCGCTCAAGGAGATGGCTTTTATGTCTCGTGTGCTATGAATTCATCCTGAGCATGGTAATATCTACTGTTTACTTTACACATTTTGTTCAAATGACGGGATTTTTCTTACCAGAACTCTTTTTGTTGCTTTGTTTTAAGGACAAATATTCCTTTATACTTGGGGGACAGTGAAATCCCTTATCTGCCCCCTTGAGCGCTCAAGGAGATGGCCCACCTGAGCATTGTTCCTGACATGTCATGCAGCCACATACTCTTTTAAGCTCACTGGTTCTTTAATTCTTCTTTTCAGGTAAAATTACAGAGTTGCTGTCTCCAGATACCGTTAATTCACTGACGAATCTCATTCTCGTGAACGCCATCTACTTCAAAGGAAACTGGGATAAGCAGTTTAACAAGGAGCAGACCAAGGAGAGACCCTTTAAAGTCAGCAAGGTGAACACTGGAACACACAGGAGGTTCTCCGAGACAGCCCCTGTGTTCACGTTGTTTCTAGAATGCATGAGAAGGCCACTCAAGTAACTTGTGTCCTGTGTGGCCCTGGGCAGCCCCCTAGCCAAGACTCCCCACCAAGCCTTGGGGCCTTTTAGGCCCTGCTCCTGCTTTTGTATGTCATCAAAGGTGGCCATGTGCCCTCGGCTTCTGGTTGGGCTCCCTACACAGTCACCTGCCAGACTGTTGCCGGCATGTTCTGTGTGCACAGAAAACCTGACGGCGGAGCTCTCAGGCGTCACTTAGGTCCTTCCTGGCATCTCAGAACTTGAGATAAAGTTCAGACTCCAAAATATGTCATATGAGGCTGTCGGTAGACCTTGATCCTGCCCATTTTTCCCCATTTCCCTCCGTACCTGCACCCTCCTTTGTTTCCAGCTGTGTCCCTTGGGACGCCTTCCCTGACTGTCCTCCTCTGGGTCCTGTCACTGCGCCCCTGCCAGTCCCCATGAGTCCCTGCAGTGGTAGAAGGACTTTCCTCCCTTTGCTGAATGCCAGGGGAGTGCAGACCTCACCTTACGAGTGCCCGGCACACAGTCGGTGCTCAGTAAATACTGAACGAAGGACTGGCCTTCAGTCCTGCTTCATAGGAAGGACAAGCAAGCACAGATTTTGGTTTAAAAACAAGCAAATGAAAGGGCACGTTACACAGGATGTAAATTAGACACCTAGTTTAGCCGCCTCCTGCTTGGATGATGTTGTTTCCTGATGTTCCAGTGTCTTTCTCTCACTGAATCCAGTTTATTATTTTTCTCTTTTTTGGTTGCCTGTTGCATGGCGTTGTGTAAAATCACAGCAGCTGCCAGCATTAAATTGCAGAGGGGCCCAAAACTGAGTAGACTGTTGGACAGGACATGGTCACTGTCCTTGGATCTCTCTCACTTGTGGCTGTGGACATACTGGTGATAGGTGCACTCTCTTTCTACAAAAACATGTAAATTTTGTCTGCCTCAGTAGTCCTTGTCACTTGGCACATGTGGGCTGAGTGCCTACCATGTGCTGTCCTGGTGACATGTGGGTGCCTGGCGAGAGGCAGCAGCATAGATAAGAAGACAGGAGCTGTGAAGCAGAGACTGCAGAGGAAGGGTAGGCGGTGGTGTTGGGTGGGTGCAGTTTCAGGTGAGAGCCATCAAGGAAGCCTTTGTTGGGAAGTGGTATTGGAGCAAAGAGCAGGAGGAGGCCCAGGGGACACCTGCCAGAGTCTGGGGATGAGCTCAGCATGCAGAGAGGGAGTGACCTTGGTTTGCCCATGGAACTGGGGAGGTGGCTGCTGTGACTGTGCTTGAGCAGGAGAGGCTGATGGCAGGGGAGGTAGAAAGAACAGGTCAGATTTAGGGTATATTTCACAGGGAGAGCCAGTGCAGTTTGCTCTTGGGTGCGATGCAGGAGGCATGAGAAAGACATAAGTCAAGGACATGCCAAGGCTTCTGTCATTGCAAGGACAGATGGTGTTGCCATCAACGGAGGTGGGCAACGTAGATGGAGCAGATGTGGAAGGACGCAGGAGCCCAGGGTTACATGTGACATTGGGGTTCTTTTATGTCCAAGTGCAGGGAGGCTGCAGGCTGGAATGTAAATTTGGGAATTATGTTCAATGTCATGAGACCGACTGAGATGGCCATAAGAAAGTAGCTGTTGGGTCTAAGCCTGTTGCCCCCAGTGTTTGGAGGCCGAGGTCATGCAGTTGATCTGGCAGAGCTTCTTCTGATGGCAAGTTCTGGAAGCCAAAGGAAGAACGTGCTTCTAGGGCTGAGAGTGTCCAGTGTGCCAGCTGGGCCTTGTTTCAACTTCATGGTCGCCCGTTTCCTTTACAGAATGAGGAGAAACCTGTGCAAATGATGTTTAAGAAATCTACTTTTAAAATGACCTATATAGGAGAAATATTCACCCAAATTCTGGTGCTTCCCTATGTGAGCAAAGAGCTGAATATGATCATCCTGCTTCCAGACGAGAACACCGACCTGAGGACGGTAAGCAGCTGAGTGATGGTGGCGAGGGAATGGCCTCGGGTTTCCCCAGGTCCCAGCCAGCTGGGTCGGCGCCACTTCCGGCTGCGGCCTGGCTGTGCTGTCCAGTGTGATGTTCACATCACAGCCCTTGTCCCCCTCGGACAGCAGGGCAAGGTCTGAAATACTCCAGCTCTTCTTCTAGGTGGAAAAAGAACTGACTTATGAGAAATTCGTCGAGTGGACGAGGCCAGACATGATGGACGAAGAAGAGGTGGAAGTTTTCCTGCCGAGGTTTAAACTGGAGGAAAACTACGACTTGGAGGCTGTGCTGCGCCGCCTGGGCATGACCGACGCCTTCGAGCCAACCAGGGCCGACTTCTCCGGGATGTCGTCCAGGAGAGACCTGCACCTGTCCAAGGTCGTGCACAAGTCCTTTGTGGAGGTCAACGAGGAGGGCACTGAGGCGGCGGCCGCCACCGCAGGCATCATGTTGATGCGGTGCCTCCGAGTCACCCCCAGGTTCTGCGCCGACCACCCCTTCCTGTTCTTCATCCAGCACAGCACAACCAGCGGCATCCTGTTCTGCGGCCGGCTGTCCTCTCCATGAGCGGCTGGAGGTCGCTGTGGGCCACCTCCTCCTTCCTCCTGCCACCCCACTGTTCCTGACACTCCACATGTGCCTGCAGCCCAAGTGACCTTACCTATGTAGTGGTGACAGTTCAGAAATAAAGAGCCGAGTGTGAAATTCCACATCCAAAGTCTGTGTGTTTATGTATTCCCTGGGAGCTGGCTTTCTAGGCTCTGCACCTGCTGCACTTGTGGGTCTGGTCACGGTGGCAGGGGCAGCGCTGGCTGCTCAGTTCATCCCTGCTTGGGACCCAGCTCCTCACAGCTGTGGGGGACCCTGCTGCTTCACTGTCATGGCCTGCTGTGCGTCTCTTCCTGGGTGCTAGAAGGTCAGTGGTGCGTCTCTCTCTTCTCCCTTCAGTGGCATTGACATCTCTTGTCCTACTTCTAGGGAGAAAAGAGTGGAGAGGTATGGGGAGGTGCGGGGAGCTGGATTCCAGAACTTTCTCCAGCTCTCCAGAAGCCTGCAGGGAGGCGAGAGGGAGTGCTTGGGGACCCATTCGTTCCCAGTAATGTAGTTTAGGACAGCTTGATGAGTGAGTACCAGGTGATTTTCTATTTCACTGCAAGTATCCCAGACAAAGATGGCTAAGTTTCTGTGGCTTGTCATTCAGCAGCACGGGAACAGGTGGGAGAGGCAGGTTCCAGCAGAGGAGCTGTGCTGTCTTCCCGGGGGTGGGGGAGAGTGACTGTGCTGCTGGGCTGGCGCATTTGCAGTGTGAGGGCGCCGGCCCCTCTCACTTACACAGCTCCCGTTTCTATTCCTGGGGATGGTGCACTTTCCCTTTGTGTCCAAGCCATGGCGACAGGGTGGGACTGGAGAGCATGAGGAAGCGTGGAGATTGGGTGGGTGAGGAGGGGAAAGAAGGTCCAGGCCTTGCTGGTTTTGTTCCTTATCCTCCATCCTCTGCACAGTACTCTGGGTACTTTTTAAAGAACTGGGACAAGGGGACTTGGAATGAGGACTCCAGGGTGGGGCACGGTCAGTTTACCAGATGCTTCTGCTGCAGAGGGAGCTTCATAGGGCCTTGCAGAGGGTCTGGTTTGGTGGGGAAGCGAGTGGGGTGGATGTAAGTGGAATAAGGTCTAACCTCCAGGCATCAGCTTGCTGGTCTTCCCTTTTCCTCCGACCATATCAGCAGTCAACAGTGACGATGACATCAAAGTGGCCCCATCTGTTCCAGACCCTATGACACAGTAAGTGGAAGTAGACAGCTGCACCCTGCGCTGAGGCTCCTCAGGGCCCGCCGAGTTACTTCACTGCAGCTATCTGTGCAGTGGCCTCTGTGGAGCCATATCTGTATCTGATGGCACCAGGACCCTGCTTCCACGACTGTTGTGAAATGGCACTAAAAGACACAGGGGATTTTTATATAATTTTTTGATACATTTTAAAAAATTTCTTACAACGTTTTCTTGCACAATCAGAAAAATACTATTTTTAAACCGTGTACAGGAAAATCAGGCTCTCTTGTTACATTAAACATTGGGGGTGCTCGCTTGGGCAGCACATACACTAAAAAAATTGTAACGACACAGAAGATTAGCGTGGCCCCTGCGCAAGGATGACACGCAAATTCGTGTCATATTAATAAGCTTTCCATATTTTTAAAATAAAATTTGAAAAATAAGTTAGTTAATTAAGCAGTCAAAAAAAACCAAACAAAACCCCCCAAAATATTGGGGAATCGCGTGTTGCGGGGGGGAGGGAAGGGGAGGACTGTTCTTTCCCCGTAGGTCACCAGGTTTTTCTTTCTCACCTGGCTCCTGTCCTTGACCCCCTTCCCGAGCTCTCCGTTCAATTCTCTTCTCTGGGAGGCCTCGGCCGGCAGCCGACCATGGCCTGCAGGTGGTGGCCAGAGCCAGGGCGCGAATGCCCGGCCTCGGACGCACTCGTCTTGGGTGAAGTCCTTCGAATTCCTGTGGTTGTTACCGGAGCTTTGATGCGGAGTCTCAGCGGCGGCCCCACCGGACCGCGCTTGCGCGGGGGCGCTGCCCCCTCCCCGCTGTCGCCGAGGTCCTTTGCACCTGGGGGAACAGCGCAAGCCTTGCAGTCAGGTGGCACCTGCTGTGAGTGTGAGTTCATCGCAGGAATACGAGGTGATGCAACATGGCAAACTTAGTGTCATCCATCTCATGTGCAGAATAAAGGAGCAAAATCGTGTGGTCCTGTCACTAGATGCTCACAGCTGTCTCTCCCTAAAGCTATCTCCCCCTAAAAGATCCCCCTAATGGGTCTGTTACTGGTGTCCTGGCTGATGGACACCTACATTGCCGGTCGGAGCGTAAATTGGTTCAGCCACTGTGGAGAACAGAATGGAGGTTTCTCAGATAACTAAAAATAGATCTACGGTAGGACTCAGCCATCCCACTACTGGATGTATACACAAAGGCAGTGAAATCAATATATCATCACTGTATGGCTAGAGCTGGGTCTGGAGCTCACAGACCCCTCGAACCCATTCACAAACCCTTCACACACAGGCCTACAAGCTAGGTAGCAGAAAAAGGTCCTTGAAGCCGTGGGTGAAGAAATAATAGGCTTTATTTCTAGATGCGAGCTCTACCCACCAGCAGTTAGAGCTGCTGCTTCACACACACTGAAGAAACACACAAGAATAGCAACAAGCTAAAAATACATGGGCAGGCATGGGCACTAACTCCACCCCCACACAACTTGTTTGCAAAGAATATGCTGCACCACCCCCAACTGGACCTGAGGTGAGAGGGCCTGACTAAACTACTCTATTTTCCTCACAATCCACCCCTTCAGGGTCTCTTGCCATACAATCGACATGTTCAGAATCTACCACGGTGTTCCCTTAGCAAAGATATATGACCCTTACATTCATATAACCTATTTTCTGTTCAATATGCCTTAAGGCTTGTCTTGTAGTTCTGTCCTTTCAACTATTAGCCACGCATGTCCGATTAGTAGTCATCATTGGTGTGATTTTCCATGGGAATCTCGTAGTCATACTGATGAGAAGTTCAATGTATATTCAGTAAGCTGACACATTGATCACACGAACATATGTAGGTGCCCAGTCAACTCTGGTGCGGTGCCTGCAGCCAGAATGCTATGGGTGAAAAGACAGAAGGGTTATTGGTACCAATAGGGGAAGTCCTTGCCCCTCTGGTAAGATACATGCCAATTTGCCATCCTGAGAAAGGATGGTTGCAGGGATAGGTATCTTACCTGGTTTATGATACCATGCTTTATCCAGTAACATGGTTGGATCTGTAGGTTCTACATGTAACAGTATAGGGGAACTCATAATTGGCCATAATGATAATGCAAATGTGCCCTTTGGAAAAGAGCTGTTATCTGTTCCAGGCCATGTTACCTTTACCCAAGGAGGCCAGATACTTGTCGCCCAACGTGAAACTTGCAAGTTTTCTTCTAATCCTTTCCCCCAAGGCCCTAAGCCAACGTAGCATATATGGGGGGCTTCTATTCTCCAAGGCCATTCCCATTGTACCGTCTGTCCCTGTTGCAAACAGGTTGGGGCTGGTAAGAGAATGTTTACATTCTTGCCATATCCTGGCTTCAAAAGCTTATCTTTAGTAGTGACTTGCAGTTGTATAGGNGTGTGTCTTTATGGGTGAGGTGGGTCTTTTGTAGGCAGAATATAGTTGGGTCCTCCTTTCTAATCCTGTCAGCCAATCTGTGTCTTTTGATTGGGGAACTTAAACCTCTTACATTAAGAGTTGTTATTGAAGGTGTTGATTTATTCCTATCATTTTATTGGTTGTTTGGTTGTCTTAGGTGTCTTTTGTTCCTTGCTTTCTGCTTTGCTGTTTGTTTTCTGTGTTTGTTGGTTCCTGAGGTTGCCGCTAGTGATTTTGTTCATTTGTTTTCTTTTCATGATTGTCATTTTTATTATAGTAGTGGGTTTTTATTTTACTTGGATTGTTATAGCAGTGGTAGTTATTTTTCAGGAATCAATCGCAGTACTTCCTTGAGAATTTCTTGAAAGGGTGGTCGTGTGGTGGTGAACTCCCGCAGTTTTTGTTTGTCTGAGAAATATACTATTTGCCCTTCATTTCGGAAGGACAGCCTTGCAGGGTAGAGTATTCTTGGCTGGCAATCTTTGTCTTTTAGAATTTTGAATATATCATCCCATTCCTTTCTAGCCTTTAGGGTTTGTGCTGAGAAGTCTGACGTTAACCTGATTGGAGCCCCCTTATAGGTGATTTGGCGCTTCTCTCTTGCAGCTTTCAAGATTCTCTCTTTGTCCTTGAGTTTAGTCATTTTGACTATAATATGCCTTGGTGAAGCCCTTTTTGGGTTGAATACGTTTGGAGATCGTTGAGCTTCTTGGATCTGTAGATCTGTGATTTTTCTTATGTCTGGGAAGTTTTCTGCCACTATTTTGCTGAATATGTTTTCAATACAATCACTTTTTTCCTCCCCTTCTGAAATACCCATGATTCAGATATTTGAGCGCTTAAGGTTGTCTAATATCTCTCTCAGATTTTCATCGATATCTTTGATACTTTTTTCTTGTCTGCTTGTATTATTCCAAAGAGCCCATCTTCAAGAACCGAGGTTCTCTCTTCAACTTCCGTTATCCTGCTAGTTAAACTCTCCAATGTGTTTTTTATTTCGCTGAATAACTTCTTCAGTTCGGCAAGTTCTGCTACATTTTTTTTTATGACAATGATTTCCTTGTACATTTCCTCTTTCAGCTCCTGTATGTTTTTCCTGGTTTCATCATGCTGTCTAGCTGTGTTTTCTTGTATCTCATTCAGCCTCTTTAGAATTAACACTCGAAATTCCCTGTCATTCATTTCAAGGGCTTCTTGTTCTATAGGATCTAGAATTTGAGAATTATTGACTTTTGGTGGTGTATGTTCTTGGTTTTTTGCATTTCTTTTTGGATGTTTATTCATTTTGGCAGGGATTTTCTCTCGAATCTTGGACTTCCGACAGTAGATGGCGCTATCGAGCCTTGGAAATCCTTCCAGTGGGCTGTCAGCTACTCCTTCTTTCTTTATTTAAATATTTGAGCACTTAAGGTTGTCTAATATTTCTCTCAGATTTTCTTCAATGCCTTTGATACTTTTTTCTTTTTTCTTGTCTGCTTGTGTTATTTCAAACAGCCCATTTTCAAGTTCAGAGGTTCTCTCTTCAACTTCTGTTACCCTGCTGGTTAAACTCTCCATTGTGTTTTTTATTTCACTGAATAACTTCTTCAGTTGGGCAAGTTCTCTACATTTTTTTTTATGACAATGATTTCCTTGTACATTTCCTCTTTCAGGCCCTGTATGTTTTTCCTGGTTTCATCATGTTGTCTAGCTGTGTTTTCTTGTATCTCATTCAGCCTCCTTAGGATTTCTTGTATCTCATTCAGTTTCTTTAGTATTATCACTTGAAATTCCTTGTCATTCATTTCAAGGGCTCCTTGTTCTATAGGATCTAGAGTTTGAGATTTATAAACTTTTGGTGGTGTACTTTCTTGGTGTTTTGTGTTTCTGGTATCTTTTTTGGATGTTTATTCATTTTGGCAGGGGGTTTTACTGTGCACAGGTTTGACCCTATTCCCTGCTCTGTGTGCTCTTGACTAGGCTGGGGCATGTTTTCTACAGCCCCTGCTTGGCACCGCCCTGCCCAGGAGGTCTTTCAGGTTTCTTCTAGTCGCTCTGGGTGGCTTTGCAGCACTGTATAGGGCTTTCTCGGGATTATTCACCTTCTTCCTGTTATTACAGTTATCTGTGTGCTTGTCTTATCTCCCACACCGGAGCGTGAGCTCCTCGGGGGAGGAGCCCACAGCACACAGTTCCTCTTTAAATCCCCCCCACGTGGACCAACTCCGGCGCCCATCTTCGGTCAGCTCTCCAGCAGGTTCAAGCGAGCTCAGGAGTGCTCCAATCACACTTTTCCTAATCAGAAATTGGTTAGGCGTTTTTCTGAACTGATGGCCGCAGAGATGCTATCTGCCTCCCTGTAACAGGAAGTTTACAGGGGGCAGAGACCAGGGTGCAGTGGAGTGATAATCTGCCCGGCCTGCTCTTCCCTGATCTCCCAATGCTGGCCGGTTCTATCCCCGCCACTAGCCTCGCCAGAGAACCGTGGGGGGAGGGATGGGATGGGAGGCCGGCCTGCAGACCCTGGGAGGCCCCGTGTGGGGGCAAGGAAGTGGGAAGGCTCAGTGAGGAGCCTAGCCAGGTGAAGCCGGCCTGCTCCACCCCCAACTGAGAAAATGGAGGCAGCCCCGGGCCGGTGACTGGCCCCGTGGGGTAGGCGGAAGCTGAACAGGCGTCTGCTCCGCAAGCAGGGCTGGGCTGGGGGTCACTCACAGAGCTGAGCCTGCCGAGCGGCTCCCTCTCTGTTTCCGTGTTGTTGCAGTCTCAGTTCTCAGCCACTGCTGCCTCGGGCTGCTCTCTCGGTCCGCAGTGCATCTCGGGCGCGTGGGAAGGCTCAGTGAGGAGCTGAGCCGGGTGAAGCCGGCCTGCTCCCCCCCCACCTGAGAAAATGGAGGCAGCCCCAGGCCGGTGACTGGCCCAGTGGGGTAGGCAGAAGCTGGACAGGCTTCTGCTCCACAAGCAGGGCTGGGCTGGGGGTCACTCACAGAGCTGAGCCTGCCGAGCGGCTCCCTCTCTGTTTCCGTGTTGTTGCAGTCTCAGTCCTCAGCCACTGCTGCCTCGGGCTGCTCACTCAGTCCCACAGTGTGTCTCGGGCGCTCCCAGGAATCCTTTTTTATGCTGGCCCTAAACCTTGAGTCAGTAGTTGCTTTTTTATAGTTGTAGATTAGTTGATCAAAGACTTATTCATTTTTTGTTGCTCTTGTAAATGCAAGTAGCACTCTGGCAGCACAGTGCACCCCTCTCAGGCTCACGCTGTCTCCTGGCGACCCCACTCCTGACCCGTCGCCATCTTGACTCTCCTCTAAAATCAGAAATTCTAAGGGACATACTTACCATCATCTTGCTTATTCCATGAACAGTACAGATAAATATTCAAACACACATTCATGATCATCACTATACCAGTGTGTGGGCCATAACTATTAGTATACAGGCTGAGAAATGATTAGTCTTTATCCAACAATTCACATCCAAATAATAGTAACTTCATTGTACTGTCTAAAGTTTGGAATTAGTTAGTCATTGACACAATCAGCTAATATGTAGTATGGTGATTTAGGCCAATTTAATATTGAACCTCCATTCTCACACTTATCCAACAATTCACATCCAAATAATAGTAACTTCATTGTACTGTCTAAAGTTTGGAATTAGTTAGTCATTGACACATCAGCTAATATGTAGTATGGTGATTTAGGCCAATTTAATATTGAACCTCCATTCTCACACTTGGTAATACAGTAATAAAAAATACTCCTGACCATACAAAAAACTGCTGTCTGTCTGGTGTGATATCCCAACACAGACAGGATTATTATAGAGATAAATAGGTAGAAAACTTTGGAGATACACTGTCTGGATTGAGTCAGAGAACATTCTATTTAAGGATTGGAATCAGAATTGAAAAGACAATGTGGTCCAGGGGCAAATTGCAGTGTTTCCCAGAGAATAATGCATTTGAAATTGACAAGAATAATTACAGTCTGTTTGAGAATGCAGAGAAAAAAAACACTGCCTAACTAAAAATGGTAAATGCGGGCATGGTAATTATAGCTACCATACATTTGACCTACGTCTTTAATATTCCTGACAAGTTTAAAAAGAAATTTAATTAGTAAAACTTTTCCAAAGTTATTTTCTATTAAATAAAGATAACACTTTAAATTTTAATTACTGACTGATAGAAAAATATAATGAGTTGGCAGTTAATTTTGTCAACAATAAATCTACTCAGAGTCAACTATTATTTAAAGGATCTTTTGTGTGTATATTTTTTGCAAAGATTCCTGATACAAATGGGATATAACTAAAATCTCAAAAGTCCTTCCAAGGATTATTATACTTAATTTGTTGAAACAACATTTAAAGAAGATTTCCACAAAACTAAGCAACAGAGAAGAAATGAATTGGCATTGGATTCATTTCAAATGCCCAAAGGCTTCTTTTTGGAATGCATTATAGAACTGAACAGAAGAAAAACAAAGATTGGGTATGATTGATGATATGATTACTTATGTACATGACATTTAATGGAAATATTAAACAAATTTCCTCCTTTACTTTCCACTTATGTTCTGTGTAACTCTAAGGGCTTCTTAAAATTTATGTATACTAGGGTTACCTGAACTGAGTGTTTAAAAAGGCAGATCCATATGTTCCAATGTTAGGCTTATTTACTTAGTGGGTCTGGAAACTTTCATTTTTAATGAGCACCTCATATGTTTCATCTGCTGAAGTCAAAGTATACTCCACATCTGCAAAACCCTGATCTAGAAAATGTGAGAGATTACCAACCAGTGCTACTTTCATGTTTATAACCTCATAGACTGTCAAACACTCAGAAAGATCTGAGAAAGCCTAAAAGAGTTGCCCCAAAAGGAACTTAGATGTAGAGGGGTGAGAAAGAAAACAGTATTTTTAACAGTGGCGATAAAAGGAAATCCATCATAGTTGGCATGGACAGAGAGAACAGCTTTATGATTGGAGTTACACACTTAGAAATGCATTCTAGTTCAAGCTTCTATCTTTGGGAAGAAAGAATAATGCCTTTACGTTTCTTTCTAAACTGGTCTTACTTCAATAGAGTCATAGGGTTAGAACTGAGACAAAGGCACAAAGTTGATCCTCTCTCTAGCCACCAAGATTGTGTAATCAGCCCTCCAGGAAGGGTTTATTTATCGTGACAGATTCTAGGAGTAGCATGCCAAATATGAAAATGAATTAGGGAAGTAAGGCAGGATGTTTCTTTATCATTCCTTTTTGGCTTAAAGTATAATAATATGTGTGTATAGTGTTTGATTTTGCAATTAACTTATGCTCTTTAACAGCATTTTGTATTAAAAAAAAAAACAGAAAAAATTTCAGAATGTCCCACTTACCTCAGCTAAGTATTATTTATATTGGGTGGTAGCAGATGTTATCAGAAGGGAGAAATCTGCAATTTTTTAATAAAACACTTTCAAGTAGAAGCAAAGCTCTACAATCTCTAAAATTCAAATTTCTAGAAAGAAGTTGCCCTAGCTACACTGCATAACAATACAATTTAAAAAAAAGAAAAGAAAGAAAGCTAGGGTGACTGAGTTCTGCTGCTGAATAAGAACAATCTTAGAAAAAAAGAAAAAGAAAAAAAAAAAACTCCTGGATAAGAGCCAAAGCAAATATTTTAGAAAAAGCTATAAACTTGTTTGATGGAGATCTCCAAGGTGAATTCTATGTTCTAAGTGTTTGGTTCACATCTGATGATTTCATAAATCTTCATAAATATTCAGTCTTCACTATAACAATCAGAAAAATGTGTGGTTTAATGACTCACTAGCATAAACACTAATTCCCACAAGCAACCCAAACAGTTATTTTTAGCTTTCGAAAACAGACTCTCCTCCTAAAGCTTGGCCTTTCTAAAGGCACACAAACCATTCATCTTAAATGTAAACTCCAAAAGAAAAAAAGCACCTTTCAAGTCTGTTTTAATGGGTGTAGTGACACCTTTTGAAAGGCTGATACTTTTGGTCCATTGGTCAGTTTTGGCAAGCTCTGTGACCACACGTCTATTTTCTGGTAGGCAGAGGGGACTATCATCGGTTACAATCTCGGGCCGTATTGTGAAAGTCTGACACAGAAGTTCTTTTATCTTCCCAAACAGCATGAAGAGCACAGTAGAGAGGGGTCTGTTTGAGGGACAGCTTTAACGTACAGATATGACTCGTTTTAGAGTGTCATACATAATCAACAAGGAGAAAATACCCCAAGAAAGAATAAAAAACAGTTATGCATCAAAGAAATACTTGTGATGGATAGATGTCTTCTTATCTCAAAGAGTTAGATTTGCATTAGAGAGTGCTTACAAATCAAACAGATTCCCTGTATATAGCTTAATCCTCTTACCAAAGTTAACAAGTTGGACAGGTGCTCCTACACGAGGTCAGTGCTCCTAGAATATGTGCATCTTCCATGGTGGATTACACATCATGCATATATTATGCTAGAGCAACAAGAATTTGGATTTTAGGGTCATAACTACAGAGAGAGCTATCAAAACATTTTACCAAATATTTTGCAATAAATTCTGTAATGTTACCTCTCTGTTTCCAACCTATAGAACTGGCAGTTTTCATTTGAAGAGATAAAATGATTTATCTTGTAAAGTTTTTTGTGTTATCAGATATATATAAAAGCAAATTGAAAATTGTATTTATCACTGCCTCTTTCAGGCAGATTTCTTTTAATAGTACTAAACAGTTGATCCAATGTTTCTCAAAGTCACTTATTGAGTTAAAAGGATGAATCTTAACATTTCCATTTCAACATTGTTTCAACTGGGCATGCGAGTGACTGACCAGTCAAAAATTACATTTCCCAATCCTCTTGTAGCTAGATATTGCCATTTGGTTAAATTCCTGCTAATAGGAATGTGAATGGACCTGATATGTGTAATGTCCACATGGCTCACTTAAAAAGAAATTTTTAGTCCTCTTTTCCTCATTCTCTTTCCTCAAACTCTAATGTATATGTATCAGTTTAGCAAGCAGAATATTGCCCTTCCCGACTATCCCCCCTCCCCCCATCAATATGCCCATGTCCTAACCCATGGAACCTGTCAATATGTTACCTTAACTAGCAGGACTGGTGATTAGCTCAGTTGATTACAGCATAATGCTGATAACTAGCAATTGCCCATGTCCTAACCCATGGAACCTGTCAATATGTTACCCTTAACTAGCAGGACTGGTGATTAGCTCAGTTGATTACAGCATAATGCTGATAACTAGCAAATGGAACTTTGTATATGTGATTTATTTAAGGGCTTCAAAATGAGAAATTATTCTGGATTACCTCGGTGGTCTAATCTAATCACATGGGAATTTAAAAACGGAGAACATTTTCCAGCCGCGGTCAGATTTGTCTATGGAAAAACAAGATGCAGAAAGATGCAAGGCTTTGTTGGCTTAAAAGGTGGAGGAAAGAGGCCATGATGCAAGGCACATAGGGAGTCTCTAGAAGTTGGAAGAGGTGAGGAAGTTGATTCTCCTCTTTAACCTCCAGAAAGGAATGCAACACTGCTGACACCTTGAATTTATGACAGTGAAACCCATGTTGACCTCTAGCCTACAAAACTGTAAGATCATAAGTTAATGTGGTTTTAAACCACTATGTTTGTGGTAATGGCCAGTTTCACAGACCTCTGCAGATTTTTGTATCAATAAAATGAAGGAACCTGGATCTCTGAATCACATTATGATGCAGCAATGGTCCAGCTTGTTCAACCCCTGACTATTATATATGGGGCAGACTCTCGTTTTGTGAGCTACTTTCATCTTTGTCTTATAACCTAATAGATATATGAGTAGAATATTTATATACATATTTATATATTTATTTATTTATAAAGTTCTTGTGCACTTTTTTATTTTTTTAATTTAATTTTACTTCTCAAAATACATTGTACTTGATTTTCATGCCCCTTTACCCATTCCTCTCCGCCCCCTCCCCTCCCCCTCCACATCGTATCTGTGTACTTGAATTAAATAGTTCAAGGAATTTTTGTGGTTATTCTGTTTTCTTCCCCCCACCCCTTGTTTGTTTTTGTGTTTATTTATTTATTAATTTTCAGCTCCCACTAATAAGTGAGAACATGTGGTATTTCTCTTTCTGTGCCTGACTTGTTTCACTTAATATAATATTCTCTAAGTCCATCCATGTTGTTGCGAATGGTAGTATTTTGTTCTTTTTTATAGCAGAATAGTATTCCATTGTGTAGATGTACCAGTTTCCTATCCACTCATCAGATGATGGACATTTGGGCTGGTTCCAACTCTTGGCTACTATATATAGAGCTGCAATAAACATTGGAGTACAGGTATCCCTTCGGCATGATGATTTCCATTCCTCTGGGTATATTCCCAGCAGTGGGGAATCTGGGTCATACGGTAGATCTATCTGCAATTGTTTGAGGAACCTCCATACCATTTTCCATAAAGGCTGCACCATTTTGCAGCCCCACCAACAGTGTATGAGAGTTCCCTTTTCTCCACAACCTCTCCAGCACTTATTGTTCTCAGTCTTTTGGACATTAGCCATCCTAACTGGAGAGAGATGGTATCTCAAAGTGGTTTTGATTTGCATTTCCCAGATTTTGAGAGATACTGAGCATTTTTTCATGTGTCTGCTGGCCACTCGTATATCTTCCTTTGAGAATTGCCTGTTCAACTCCTTTTCCCATTTTTTAGCTGTGTTATTTGTTTTTTTGTTGTAAAGCTGTTTGAGTTCCTTATATATTCTGGATATTAATCCTTTGTCAGATGTATATTTTGAAAATATTTTCTCCCACTCCATTGGTTGTTTTTTTACTCTGTTGATTGATTCTTTTGCTGTGCAGAGGCTTTGTAGTTTGATATAATCCCATTTGTTTATTTTACCTTAAGTTGCCTGTGCTTTTTGTGTCCTATTCATGAATTCTGTACCCACTCCTACTTCCTGGAGTGTTTCCCCTGTGTTTTATTTAAGGAGTTTTATTGTTTCAGGATGTATATTTAATTCTTTAATACATTTGAGTTGATTTTGATATATGGTGAAAGTATATGCTTTATTCTAAATTAATATAAGAATTTATTGTTCATTATACATAATCCCATATGCTGTCTTTAAATTTTGAAAGATAATTTACATTTCTTATCAGACACATTTCTACTCCCTTGTTGTAGTTAGTCATATCTATTTTTTTTTTTTTTNACATAGATAGACTGAAATTTATTCCCTTGTTATAGTTTATCCAAAAGATGCTCCCAAAAAGCATGTTTAAAGGTATAATTTGTTTCAAGTAAAATGGTGAGGAAATAAATCATGCTCTAAATACAATGTTTTTAAATTTTGTCTTTCTCACCTTTGTGATTCTGCTTTTATTGTCTATTCATTCATTCATTCACTCAACAAATATCTATTGAGTGATTACAATTTACAGGTCATTTATTGAGTCACTGGTGATATTGCTGAAGATGACATAAACATTGGAAATACTCTCTTCGTATGTTATCTTTCCAAAATCATTTCGGTTGTTGTAAACCTATTCCTTGAATCCCAAGACATGGTATAATGAGAGGCAATATGCTGTAATTGTAATAATATGGGCTTTGGAGTCAACAAACTGGCTTAAAATGATAACCTCAAAATACAACAGCTAATTTAACATGGGAAAATTATTTACTCTTTGTAATTATCAATTTCATCATTTGTGAGATTGGGATTTAACCTTTAGGTAGCACAGTTTATTTAAGGTTAAATGGAAATAAAACACTCATTATCTCCACTCCTCTGCTTCCAAACTAATCACTGCATAGATGATTCTTCATCTCAAAGTGGCAAAATCTATACCTCAGTTCCAGGCATCATGCCTATATTTAAGGCAGGAAGTGGACAGAATGGTGGTGCTAGTATAGTTTGATTATTTTTTAAGGCTTACATTCTGCTAATTCTTAGCTCATCCGTTAGAATTGTTATCTAGACAGCCAACCTGTATTTACAGGGAGGGTGAAAAAACCCAATCTACAGTAGAATTAAGTGGGTTATAAGTGGATATTAACCAGAAGATAGTGTCCATTACTTTTAAATTTTCAGAGAAGCAAACTTGACTTCTCTTCCTAGGTCAGTTTCTCTTTGGTACACTCTAATAGCACAAGGTCATTATCCTTCTTAGATTTTAACACAATCATAAATTTATATTTATTAGTGTATTATTTTTTAATTAAGGGATGCCTTTCCCATTTAACTGTAATCTCCTATAAGGGCCCGAATCAAGAGGATGTTTGGACATAGTTTTGGCACCAGTACTCTCACAGTTTTTTATCTAAATTAAATGCATAATTGTAATTTATTGAGTGAATAACTGCATGAAGGAATTGTGTAAATTCTTCTAAATCATCTATGTCTGGCATTAAATAATTGCTTAATTAATATTGCTTGATTTTCATAATTTTCTTTTTAAAATCTTCTTTTAAAATGTTTATTACAATATATTTTATTTAGTAGTGTTTGTTAGTTGTATCTCACCTTATCTCATTCTTATCTCCTCCATATACTGCAAGCTTTTTAAATGTAAAGCGTTTCTAACATTTCTGTGTGTTACCACTGCAGCTAGCATAGAAGATTCAATAAATATTTGTAAAATGTTTGATATTTAATATAAAAATGTACCATTGTTATAAAATTTTAGCATTCCAAATCCAAATTATTAATGTTTAGAATAAAATAAATATTAAATATTTTACTGTGAATGTAATATAGAATTCACACATCTGTTTCTAAAAATTACTACATATTTTTTCTACAGATTACAACATGGAAACTTAAAAATAACCATGCAACTCGACCACTCAAAAATAGCTATGACTATATTAAATCTAAATCACTAGTGAAATTATTTCTGTTTAAATATCAACAGAAATTCATGATTAATCTGTATATTGAGTTTTAGGTAAAAACCACACTAAAAAGGAAAATAAAATCATAATTTTGAGGAAATTTCAATGTATTAGCTCTACTTAGCAAAAGTTAGGTTTCTCTCTCTGTTGGATAATTCCCCATCTCCAATAATAATAAAAGCAAACAAAAACACAAGCAAAAAATAAAATCACACCCCAGCTACCACATTTCTTTTCTCAATTGACTTTAATCAGACTTTCTTTTTATTTATTTTTTTCCTTTTTGTCTTTTTTCGTGTCCGGCAACGGATCGCAACCCTCAGTGTCGTGCCCGTACTGGACCGGGACCGGCAACGGGATCGCAACCCTCGGTGTTGCACCTGCACCTCGCTCAGCCAGTGAGCGGGAACCAGTCTGTATGTGGGATCCGAACCCTCGGCGGGAGCACCGCCACACTCCCAAGTGGCACACTGTAGCAGTGCGCCACCAGGCCGGCCCCTAATCAGACTTTCTTGACAACCACTCCATTGAAAATACTCATGAAAGGTTTATAGCTAAATCCAATGGCCAGTTCTCATCATATTAAACATTTTATTTGCAATCAGCTCAGTTGATCATTTGTCCCTCACAAAACACTGCACATGGCTTCTAGGTGACATCCATCTGGGCGATGCATAAAATTGGTTATTTCAGTGGTAGCTATAAGAAGAAACAGTGGTGATTGGACTTTCCAATCACCATGGTGACAGGATCTCAAGTGGCATATAGAAGGTATTTAATACAATTGTAAACATAGATGTCATCTATATCTTTAAAGTATATCTAAAACAGGTATATGAAAAAGTGCTCAACATCTCTAACTGCCGGGGACCAGCCCCAGCACAAAGATTATAGGGTCCTCACTGATAAACCCCCAAAAGGGAGGAAAGGCAGCATCGGCGATGGACAGCAAACACACAGACTCAAGGGATCTGCTGAATGCTGACACTTTATTGAAGCATGCACACACTTTTTATACCTTTTCTTAAAGGCAACATAATCATTGAAATAATCATTGAACAATATCATAATATTTTTTATGAATGACAAATGTTCCAAAAAAATAACATTACAGTTTGTTCCCAGAAGAAATAATTACAATGTTCTTTTCTTTAAGTAAAATCAAACGTTTACAGAAAACCCACTGGTCTAGATAATTATTAACTATTACATTGAATTCAGCTAAATCTACGTTACATTGAACTTTGTATGACCTATTCTAAACTTGCACCTTAATCAAAGGATGCAAGCAGGAAGTTAAAATTCCCTTCACCAGTATTTTTCCATTGCTACAACCTATTGTAATATAAAGTAAAATTCTTTTACCCACTACATCCTATAATGTGTTAGGCCTTATGAAAATAGTTCTGAAACTTAACTTAAAACTATATTTCCAAGAGGAAAAGAAAGTTTATGTTTGACTCTTTGAAGCAAGCAGGTTAGGCATAGTGGTGGTCATGTTGCCTAGCAACTTTTGAGTAAATTTTCAATAACAACTCCATTATGTTCACTAATAGCATTAAAAACAATCCTTCCAGGAGGCAGACAAGGTAAATGATTACATAAATTCATTGTCTCCTTCTGGTCCCAGTTGCCACGGACCACTTTCAGAAAACTCATGACTGTAATTTCCAGGTGGGTCATTAATATGATTAAACACTCTGGTATTATTCTCAACTCCACTCCTAATTCCCCAAAGCAATAATTGTGAGACAATAAAGAATAAAGTATAAACAACCACACAGAGCTCTAAAAAATGAGGGTGGAACGGCAGCACCTCCTCCCATGATGAGGCTTTGCAAACATCGTATCAAATCAGAGGATCCTTGTCAAACTCTGGCTTCTTGGATTTGGTGCACCCCCGCATCTAACCATCACGGAAATGCAAATTGCAACCACATTGAGATATCATTTCACCCTAGCTAGACTGGTTATTATCAAAAAGACTGAGAATAACATGCTAACGCGGATAAAGGGAAAAGGAAATTCTTCTACACTGTTGATGGGACTGTAAATTAGTACAGCCATTATGGAAAACAGTACAGAGGTTTTTCAAACAACTAAAGTTAGAACTACCATATGATCCAGCAATCCCACTTTTGGGTATATACCAAAAGGAATGGAAATGATCATGTTGAAGTGATACCAGCACTCCCGTGTTCTTCGCACCTCTGTTTACAATAGCCAAGAGATGGAACCAACCTACATGTCTATCCATGGATGACTGGATAAGGATAATGTGGTAAATATACACAATGGAATACTACTCAGCCATAAAAAATAATGAAATTCTGTCATTAGCAGCAACATGGATGAGCTTGGAGAAAATTATGTTAAGTGAAACAAGCCAGGCACAGAAAGAGAAATCTGCATGTCCTCAATCATAAGTGGGAGCTAAGAAACAGAGAAAGACCATAATGAAACGTTGAACTTTCAGAAGGCAAGAACAGACCTATAGTTACTACAGGTGGGAAAGTGGGAGGGGGAGGGAAGATAGGGAAATGATACAAAAAGTAATTATGATTTGTAATGATGAACATGCTAACAATATTGATTTGATCATCACTTACTGTACACAAATACTCCACCAAAAAACTGATATAACTGATAAAAAATTCAATAGAATTGTAGGATACAAAATCAACATACAGAAATCAGTAACATTTCTACACACTAACAAGAAACCCTCTAAAAAGGAAATTAAGAAAACAATCCCATTTACAAAAGCATCAAAAAGAAAAGACTTAGAAGTAAATTTAACCAAGAAGGTAAAAGATCTGTACACTGCAAACTATAAAACATTGATGAAAGAAATTGAAGCCACAAATAAATGGAAAGATATTTTGTGTTCATGGATTAGAAGAATTAATATTGCTAAAATGTCCATACTATACAAAACTATCTGCATATTCAATGCAATATTTACACTACATTATTTTCATTCCTTATTGCCCCAGTTAGCACTTATAGTAAATATTGAAAAGCAAGAATGATAGGAAGTATCTTCATTTCATCCTATATTTTAGAAAAATATCTTTAATTGTTCACTACTAAGTATAGTGTTTACAGTAGATTATTTATACATACCCATTATATCAGATTGAGAAAGTTTCTTTCTATTCTTACTTTGTAAGAGTTTTTAAAAAACGGAGGATGTTGAATTTTGAACGATGCCTTTTCTGCAAGTGATAACAAGATTATTTGATTTTTTACTGTTGCTTGTTAATGTGATGCATTACATTGATTATTGTTTGATTTTAACTCTATCACCATTGTATTCTAGGAAAAAAAATCTCTCAATTGTGATGTATTTTACTCTGTATAGATTTACTTTTTTTTTTTTTTTTTGCCTTTTTTGTGACTGGTAAGGGGATCACAACCCGTTGCTTGGTGTCGTCCGCACCGCACTCAGCCAGTGAGCGCACCGGCCATCCCTATATAGGATCCAAACCTGCAGCGGAGGTGCCGCTGCACTCCCAGCGCCGCAGTCTCCCGAGTGAGCCATGGGGTCGGCCCTAGATTTACATTTTATAGTCAATTTAGTAATACATTTTGAGGATTTTCCCCATCAATTATTAGGAAAAAGATTGAATATGACTTTTTCATAAATGTCCTTATTATGATATAACATTATAAATTTTTTATATTTTGTGTTAGACTTAATGTTTATGTTAACTTTTACTTACATGTTTGATAGTTTTTATCAGTAAAATAATAGGAACCAGGAGTTTTCTTAGTGGGAAGAATTTTATAACATTAAATTTCTTTAATAGATGTTGGGCTATTTAGATTTTTTTATCTCCTCATCTATAAATTTTGGTAAGCTTTTCTCCCCAAAGATATTTGCCCTATTTAAATATTCAAAATTATTTGCAAAAATTGTTCATAATTTTATATGTTTAATATATGTAGGATATGGAGTAGTGTCTTCATTTTTGATAAAAAGTAATTTGTATGTCCTAACTATTTTACTGATCAATATTACTAGAGATTTATCAATTTTATTGATCTTGTAAAAATAATGAACTTGAAACTTGTTTGATTTTACCTATTTAATTTTTGTTTTTTATTTTATTATTTCTACTCATTGTTTTCTTATTTTGAGGTGTTGATTTGCTATTCTTTTTCCAGATTCTTAAGGTACAATATTAGATCATTGATTTTCAGCCTTCTTTATATATTTTTTATTTTTAACACATTAATTTGTTCTATATTTCATATTAAGTATAATTTAGTTGCATTCTGCAAGTTTTGACATGTCACATATTTATTACCATTCAGTTAAATATGATTTATATTTTCCTCTGTGCCCTTCTCTTTATTCTATTGGTTATTTAGAAGTACACCATTTAGTTTCCAAAAATTAAACATGTTCTAGTTATATGCTGGTATTTTCTGTCTTAATTCCATAGTGTTCATTGACTATGCTTTGAATGACTTTACTTTTTGAAATTTGTTGACACATGCTGGTTTTATGGGTGTATAACCTTTGTACTAGCATGAGGGGCCCCATGCTTAGACTGGTTCCACAATTTGTTTAATACTCTGCTGTCACAATCTTATCTACTTTAAACAGAAGACCCTGTATTTTAATCTTGCACTGGGCCCCCTAACTTATGTATCACTGCATGCAATTAGGTCATGTTTGTTAGCTGTGGTGTTATGATTTTTTAACAAACAGCTGTATAAAAATTGTAGAGGCTCCAGAAAGTGTCTTCCTCTTACACGGGGTTCAACAACAGGGATAATCCCAATAATCTCATTAGGAACTGAAATAAAATGAAGTTGGGTTGAATATTTTTCTGGGTAGCCTCAGTTGTTCGAAGAAACATTAATTTCTTCACGATTCTCTTTGGTCTTACAATGAACTTTTTTTTTTTTCTCCTTACATTCCACTATTTAAAAGTTAAAATATAGAAACAGTCCCTCAGCTTATGGAGTTTTACAGTTTAGTGGTTATATGAGAATCTCTATAATAGTTGGTTAGTATATCCTCTTTCTGTGTCTAGAAATGATCCGCAGTTTTGGCCTTAGCATCTCAACCTTTCTCTTTAAGCCTGCTTTTCAGGCTGTTTCCTACCCTCGCTTTTGGAATTAGATGTCTTTACTTCAAATTAGTCCCTGACACCAAGTCTTATCACCTCCACCTGAAAACAGCCCCTCAATATCATCTGCTTTATTTCTATTCCACTAAAGTCAAGAGTTATGGTACTTAAGAGTATCCATAAATTTTCCTCAGACGTGTTTGAAAAATCCTCACCCATAACAACCTATTCAGTGAAATAAATAAATGGGAGAGAAATGTTTCAGAGAAGGCATTAATTTGTTATTATGCTCATGTCAAAAAATATTAACCATTATTATGTAATTTGGGGAATCAGCTATAACACATTTTTGTTTTGTTTTACAGGATTAAGAGCTAAGTGCTTTGTGATAATATGATTATGTAACTTATTGCCTAGTATTTCATAACTGAGAGCTGCAAGAGCCTTTACAGTGTTAGATCTCTTAGAGACACTATTGTTTACATGAATCTTTAAGTTTCATGAACATACCAAGGTGAAATTATGGTTGATAAGTATGTCAACAGCAAGTGCTGAATTTTATTTTACCCACAAAGCCACAAATTGAAATGTCATGTACTGAAAGAAAAGCCCTTGGGAGCATTTGTCAATTGAAAAATGTTTTCTTTGAAGTAGTATTTCTTGCAATTAATCACCCATTATTTTCTCCTGAGTTTATGCTTCTATTATCATTTAGAATTCTGAAATCTGATGGAAGACCCATTCAGTTAGCAAGGAAAAACATATTATCATATTGACAAACTAGGCAGAAGCTGTCTTTGCTAACAGCTGGGCACCTTTTGTCAAAAACTGTGACTAGTTTAGTATTTATTTACTTATTTGTGTAGGCATTAGTTTAATGGTCAGTAAGTGGCTAATTTGTACAAGGCACACTTTTCTTTTTTACAGTTCCCTTCTATCACAAAGCTGATGAATGCTTGAAAGCCATAGAAGCAACAAATATGAAAAACAACCAGCTTAAAGAGGAAGATATGACACTTCCTTTACTCATGGTTACGTTTATAAATAATATTTCCCACTTAATAAACAAGGAGTTTGTAAAATAGACCCATGCATAAGAATTGATATTCCACATTTTCCACAGGGATATTTGCCGTGTATTCTGCTTTTAGCTTTTAACAATAACATTAGAAGATTTTTCCACCAATAATATCTTTGTATATGGGAAGCAGATATTTATTCCATTTTATCAATTTAGACAATTTGTTTTAGGAATACAGCAGAAATTTTAGAGAATGGAAAAAATACTAAACCCTCATAAGGTGACTCTGAGAAACAAAAAAGAAAATATAAGGTGCTTTTAGAATTATATATATTTATTCCATTTTATCAATTTAGACAATTTGTTTTAGGAATACAGCAGAAATTTTAGAGACTGGAAAAAATACTAAACCCTCATAAGGTGACTCTGAGAAACAAAAAAGAAAATATAAGGTGCTTTTAGAATTATATATATATATATATATATATGAATATTCTATAAATGCATTTATAATAATGATTTTTACATTAAATATTTTTCCTCATACCTGAATTATATATATGTATATACATATATGTATGCATATATTTACATGCACACACACATATATACACACACAATCATACATATATATTATAGGAAAATTCATAATTTTGTGACATCACTAATAATTAATTATTCTTATTTGTGGACAAATGTAGAATAATTATAAATTTTCTTCAGTGACTATACAGCTATGAGCACCTCAAAATTTACAAATTAATACAAAACATAAATACCAAAGTAGTAAGCAGTAAAATTCTAATTAACAGCGTATTATATCAGAATAGGTGACTTTTTCATGTTAGAAATAAATCACTGACTTCAGGGCCGGCCCAGTGGCGCACTGGATAAGTGCGCCGCTTGGGAAGCGCGGCGGCGCTCCCGCCCGAGGGTTCGGATCCCACATACAGACCGGTTCCCGCTCACTGGCTGAGCGAGGCGCGGGAGCAACACCGAGGGTTGCACTCCTGTTGCCGGTCCCCGGTCCGGTACGGGGGCCACACTGTGGGTTGCGATCTGTTGCCGGACACGGAAAAAGACAAAAAAGACGAAAAAAAAAAAAAAAAAAAAAAAAAAAAAAAAGAAAGAAATCACTGACTTCAAGTTTAGAATAGAGTGATGCTGTGCCAGGTCCTAATGTGCATTTAGTTTATCTTTTCTGTTTGACTTCAATTATTCTATCGCAGAGTATGCTGCTTTATATAACTGCATTGTAGAATACAGACTTAAAATATTAAGGCTTCATGGCTTCATATTTAAACAAATCCTTCTAAAGAAGCAAATTATTGTTACTTTTTAGGATATGCCATTTAATAACTTTAATGCCATCCACTTCAGTTAAATATAAACTTAAATTATGTTGACCAAATAAATTTTATATGTTTAATTCAATTAAAATTTTATATTTTAATTAAATCTTATTTAAATGAGTATCTACTTCAATTATTTTTACAAGACAACACTACTCACTGAATGTTGACTGCTGCTTAACAGTAGGTATTTGCAAGTTGTTAAATAGAATACATTATGTAGAGCCCAAAAATATTCTCTTTAAAGTGAAAACATGATACACACCACTGTTTTCATTTGGCTGATGACACTAAAGTATATTCTGTGACAAATTAATTTTTAAAAATTAAATAAGAACTCTTTTTGCTATTTATAGCACAGAAAAATTGTTTGCATAGTATACAATATTGTGTGATTTTTACTTAATATAAATATGGGTATGAGAGAAAACACACAAATTCAGGCATGTAAATGTGTAACACTCCTGTTATAACAGTCATTGTTATACAGAATATACTAGCACTATTTTTACAGTAAAAAAATAATAATTTAAAATCTTGCAGATAATTTATGGAACTCGAGGAGTATGTCTCCTAATTTCATATGTCCCATTATGAGCAACACTGTACTGAATCATAAAAAAAATCCCAACAGAATAAATTATTTTTACTTATTCTAAATATTAAACAATATGAAAAATACACATGATTTCCTCTTGTTTTTTAACAACTTCATCACCATCTTTTTGATATTCATTATTTAAACTTTGTGTGGACATAGTGTTCTAGGTAGTTTTATTCTCAGAAATATGAACCTCTCTTGTCCTCCAGTAATTAATATTCCCTATTTGCATCAATTCATTCATTTTTTTATTCACTTCTGAAAGTATACATTTTCTCCAAGTATTCTTTGTATTACAATGAGAAATTATATTAATCCTTAAGGAAAGCAAACACAATATCATAAAATATGAGCAGAGCAAAACATTAAAATATAGTGGTTTATTCCTTTCCTGCTTAAGGAAGGTTATTATACAATTGCAGAGGATATAGAATTGGGCATTAGGATACAATGATTTAGGAATAAAACAAATACAAACTCTATTTGGAAAATGTTAATGTGAAAATAGCATAAATCAATGAAACATTTTCCAAGGACATTTTTCATGTATGGATTTGGCATTTTGAGGTTCAGCACAGATCACTGTATTTAATTTATTGTTTTACTTCGATTGTCCAATTATAGAATATGTGCCTTTATATAACTACATTGTACAATATGAAATTAAGAATATTAAGTCTTTATATTTCTCTATCTCCCCAACAAATAATTTTACTGTTTAGGACGTGACACTTAATAACTATGAAGATAGACATTTCACTTAAAAATAAGTTAAACCTGCAGTACTAATGAACTCTAAATTAAATGGATATCTGTTCCCATTATTTTTGAAAGGGAGCAATATTACTGAATATTTACCATTACTTTATAGTAGATTGCTTCTAGTTGAGCAAATGGAGAATGATAGCAAAATTATTACAGATATGAAGTTTACCTAACACAATTTCTTAGGAGGGTACTTCAAAGAGTTCGTGGAAAGATACACACTATGTTTTAATTCTATTTTTCCACAAATGTTTTGAAGTACCTTCATATGTCTAAGAATTAATGTCTAATAGATAAGTGCTCAAAATATGAATCATAGTGTAAAATGTGCATATTAACGGGTTTAAATATTAATAGTATTTTTGGTGTAGAAATATTACTGATGCAAAAGTATAGAATGGACATAGGGAAATTATAAAAGTATGGAGAACAGGTGACTGGTTTGCTATTTAATAAGAATAAAATTATATTTTGCTTGGCCCATTAGAGTTTATCTTTTACCATACATTATCTTTATCATACAGCTAAAGAACTAAGATTCAGAGAGATTTAATTCATTTTTTTAACTCTACACATCCAGGGAATGAGAGAGCCAATGACCAGAGCTTAGCTTTATTTCTTTTCTAGCCATTTCTTCAGTTCAATCTGACAAAAATTAAAAATTTCTCAAGTAAAATGAGTTCACATTAAACTAAAATATACATATGTGATGACCAGAGCTTAGCTTTATTTCTTTTCTAGCCATTTCTTCAGTTCAATCTGACAAAAATTTAAAATTTCTCAAGTAAAATGAGTTCACATTAAACTAAAATATACATATGTGTGTGTGTGTGTGTGTGTATACACACACATGTATATGTATAGTTGGTTGTTTTAAGATAGTTCCTAACATTTCCTGCAGATAATGGGCTGTGTCATTCAGGATTAAATTTTTATCAAGTGTGTATTGTGTATTTAGGAGCTTAGGAAATTTTCTCTGAGTTCTATAGATGTTCTTAGTAAACATTTGATAAACAGTTCAGAATGCATGTATTAAATGCTACCTAGTCTGGTGGTATGGGAAGAACCCCTGAGTAGTACAATGCCTGTCACAACAGGAGACACTTAATTCTGTTGAAAGATTAAATGAGTGAATGAACACATCATGACCCAGCATCAGGACAGGCCAGAATTTGAATTCCTTGTAGGCAAAAACTAGATCTTCTACATCTCCAAATCTTTGTAATTTAATATTTTAGCTTAGTTCCCTAGAAGCAGATTCTGAGACGGAGGTTTGCATATAGAAGTGAATTGGACCATGCTTTCTGGAACAACTATTTAAAGGATGAATGAGTTAGGATTGAATAGAGGAAAAATTTGAATTGCAATGTATTTGTAGCAGGCATTTTAATGCATCCCAGAGGGAGCATGGAAGCTAGTACGATGGTTCAGAGTTAAACCAAATTCTGTCAAGGTGGATTCAGAGAGATTTTTGCCCTCCTGAATCAACCAGTTGTTGAATGAAAGATACTGCTGAGGAGACAGCATGAAATTGGGCAAGATATCACCCTGATATCCAGGGCAACTTCTGGGGAAAGAACACGTCAGCAACCAACATGTCTAGAAGCTGGAAGACTGTATTTCTTTGTCATAATGGGGGTTTTGGGTGGCACACCATGGCATCTACCACACCTAGAAAAATATTGATCTCACCGGGCTTTAGCTTTATTTTCCTTTTTTCTCTTTTTTTCTTTTTATATGTATGGTAGAAGAGGAATTTGTGTGTGAGTGTGGGTGTGAGTATAGGGAGATAAGTTTCACATGATATAAGATAAATGGTCTCTGCTCTTAAAATGTAGATGACAGTTGATGAAAAAAGTATTTTAATAAATATTTTATATCAACTCTAAGCTGTCTTTGGCCCTGAACTGATATATTTTAATGTTATGCTATGGCCACCCTTAATCTTTCTTCAAGATGGAAGATATAAAATAGATCTACAATGTATAGGGGCTACCTTTGGTCTTATCTTACTTATGGGTAAAATTCCAGTCACTAATAATCCCAATTTACAAGGGAGCTTTCACATGCTAGTATTGACATCTTAGATGTTAAATACGATGAAGAATGAATGAATAAGCCCAATTTATTATAGAAATGCAGCTTACCATTTAATTTTCCTTTGTTATTTTCCTTACATTTGCTGTAAAAATACGAGACATGGAAACTCTTTACGTGTTCAAATTCTGATCCAGACTGTAGGATCCACAGTACTTCCCATTTCTTATGAGCATGCTAAAAGTGTCAGAGTAAATGTCTCTGTGTAAAGAGGAAAAACCCAGGGAAAGGGTGTTGCTAGTCACCTTGTGAAGGAAGATGTATTATCAAATAGTGCTGTACTCTGAGGGAAAAAAGAGTAGGGTTTATGTACTTTTAACTCAAAATCTGGCCTTTGATCCATAAAAAATGAATACATTAAAAAAATTCTCAAGGTTCAATTGAACTACATGCAGTACAAACTTATGTAATGCTTACCATACACTGTTTTATGTGCTTTACCAAAATTATCTCATTAAATATTCATAAGAACAGTATAAAATAAATTCTTGAATTATTTTTATTTTACAAATGAAGAAACTAAAACACAAAAATGTTAAGAAACTTGACAAATTGAAGAATCTAGGATTCAAAGCCCATTTGTCCCTTGTTCCAGAGTGCCTGCTATGAAAACTACTCTATGCTGGAATCCAGGGGGTTCCCTTACCTGTTTCCTGTTTCTTATTTCATACCACTGAGAATGAGAGGATTGAGAAGAATTCAAATGTAAAAACAGACTGAAAAGCATTTAATAATGATTTACTTCTTACTATAAATATTTTCTGAATATTTGTAAGTGCTTCTTCTTAAATATTTTATTAGCATATTCATTATTAAAATCATAATTATTTTTCATACCCCTTATCCAATAAATCACTCTCCAACCCCCTTCCCTAACTACCCCACCCCCATCTCTGGCATCCTTAGGTTTGTTCTCTCCTGCTGAAAGTGCTACATATTATTGTGGTCTATTTCTTCCTCCCTCCCTCCCTCCTTCCCTTCCTTCCTTCCTTCCTTCCTTCCTTCCTTCCTTTATTTCTCTCTTTCCCTCTCTTTCTTTCTTTCTTTTCTTTCCTTCTTTTGAGCACCCAGTTATGAATGTGGACATGTGGTATTTATCAGTGTCTGGCTTATTTCACTTCACATAATATTCTTCAAGTTCATCCATGTTGCTGCAAATGGCAGAATTTCATGCTTTTTATGGCTGAGTAGTATTCCATTGTGTATACATACCACATTTTCCTTATCTATTTGTCCATGGATGGACACTTAAGTTGATTCCACATTTTGCCTATTGTATATATAGCTGTTATGAAGGTGGGAGTGCAGGTATCCCTTTGACATGATGATTTCCATTCTTTGAGTATATACCCAGCAGTGGGATTGTTAGATTATATGGTAGTTCTATCTGTAGTTGTTTAAGAAACCTCTATGTTTTCCATAATGACTGTACTAATTTACAGTCCCACCAACAGTGAAGAAGAGTTTGTTTTCCCCACATCCTCATCAACATTTGTTACTCTCAGTCTTTTTAATAATGGCCAGTCTAACTGGGGTGAGATGATATTTCAATGTGGTTTTGATTTGTATTTCAATGATGATTAGTGGTGTTAAGCATCTTTTCATGTACCTATTGGCCCTCTGTGTGTGCTCCTTTGAAAATTGTCTATTCAGTTCCCTTACCCATTTTTTAATTGGATTATTTGTTTTTATATTACTGTGAATTTGTTTGAGTATTTTATATATTCCAGATATTAATCCTTTGCCAGATGTATAGTTTGAAAATATTTTCTTCCATTCTATATGTTCTCTTTCTGCTCTGTTGGTTGTTTTCTTTTCTGTGTATGAGTTTTTTTAGCTTGATATAATCCCATTTGTTTATTTTTTCTTTTGTTACTTGTGCTTTTGGTGTCATATTCATAAAGTCTTTTCCTAGTTCAACGTCTTGAAGTGTTTCTCCTATATTTTCTTTTAGTAATTTTATGGTTTTAGGTCTTATATTTAAGTCTTTAATCCATTTTGAGTTGACTTAGGTGTATGGTGGAGGGATAGCTTCATTCTTCTGCGGTTTTCCCAGTACCATTTATTAAAGAGGCAGTCCCTTCCCCACTGTATGTTCTTGTTACCTTTGTCAAATATCAGTTGGCTGTTAGTATGTGGGTTGATTCCATGGTTTTCTATTGTGTTCCATTAGTCCAAATGTTCGTTTTTATGCCAGTACCATGCTGTTTTGGTTACAATAGCTTTGTAGTATAATTTAACATCACATGGTGTCATAACTCTGGCTTTATTTTTTTTCTTTTTGCTCAGGATGGCTTTGGCTTTTTGGCTTCGTTATTACAAATCATAACTATTCTTTATGCCCATTTCTGATCTTTTGTTGCTCCATGTGAATATTAGGATTTTTTTTTTTGATTTCTGTGAAAAATGTCTTTAGTATTTTGATGGAGATTGTACTGAATCTGTAGATTGCTTTGGGTAGTATGGACATTTCATAATGTTAATTCTTCTAGTTCAAGAACATGGTATATCTTTCCACATTTCTTGTCCTTTTTAATTTGTTTTAGTGGCGTTTTGTAGTTCTCATTGTAGAGATCTCTCACCTTGGTTAAATTGATTGCTAGGTATTTTACTTTTTTGGTGACTATTGTAAATGGACTTGCTTTCTTGATTTCTTTTTCTGCTAGTTCATTATTGTAGTATAAAAATGCTACAGATTTTTGCATGTTAACCTTGTATCCTGATACATTGCTGAAATTGTTTATAGACTCTAAGAGGGTTTTCGTTGAGTCATTAATTTTTTTTATATGTCAGACCATGTCATCTGCAAACGGGGACAGTTTGACTTCATCTTTTCCAATCTGGTTGACTTTTATTTCTTTCTCTTGCCTGATTTCTGTAGCTAATTCTTCCAATACTATGTTAAATAGGAGTGGTGAGAGTAGCCATCCATGTCTTGTGGCTTAATATCACCCATTCAGGATGATATTAGTGAATGGTTTGTCATGCGTGGGTTTTATTGTGTTGAGATGATTTTATTCTATACCTATTTTACTGAGAATCTTTGTTATGAAGTGATGTTGAATTTCGTCAATAGCTTTTTCTGAATCTATTGAAATAGACATATGGTTTTTTTCCTTGGTTTTGTTGATGTGGTGTATCACATTTATTGACTTGCATCTTTTTAAAAAATCCTTGCATAACTGAAATGAATCCCACATGATCATGGTCTATAATTTCTTTGATGTGTTGCTGTATTCTGGTTGCTAATATTTGGGGTAGGATTTTTGTGTTTATGTTCCTCAAGGATAATGACCTATAATTTTCTTTTTTTGCTGTTTCTTTGGTTTTGGTATCAGGGTGATGCTGGCCTCCTACAATGAGTTTGGGAGAATGTCCTCTGTTTAAATTTTTTGGAATAGTTTGAAGATAAGTGGCATTAATTCCTCTTTGAAGCTTTAATAGAATTCAGAAGTAAATCTATCTGCTCCTGGACTTTTCATTGTTGGAAGATTGCTGACTACTGATTCAATGTTGTTGCTAGTTATTGGTCTCTTCAGGTTTTCTATTTCTTCTTGGTTCAGTCTTGGTAGTTTATATCCAGATAGAAATTTGTCCATTTCCTCCAGGTTTTCATATTTGTTAGCATATAGTTGTTTATAATAGTCTCTAATGATTCTTTGTATTTCTGTGGAGATTGGTTGTAATGTTTCCCTTTTCATTTCTGCTTTTTGTTATTTGGGTTTTCTCTCCTGCCCACCCACCCACTTTTTATGTGTGTTAACTTGGCTAATGGTTTGTCTATTTCTTTTATCTTCTAAAAAATAAACCACAATATTTTGTCTCATTGATCTTTTGTATTATTTGGGGGGTCTCTATTTCATTTATCTCTGTTCTGGTCTTAATTATTTCTTTCCATCTCCTAATTTTAGGATTGGATTGTTGTTGTTTTTCTTTTGAGGTACAGTATTAGGTCATTTATTTGAAGACTTTCTATGCTTTTGATGTAAGCATTTATTGCAATAAACTTCCCTTTTACTACTACTTTTGCAGTATCCCACAGGTTTTGATACGATGTCTCTTTATTTTCATGAGTTTCAATAATTTTCTTTTTTTATTTCCTATTTAATTTCTTCTTGGACCTATAGGTCATTCAGGAGCCTGTTGTTTAGTTTCCATGTATTTGTATAGTTTCCAGAGTTTCACTTGCTATTAATTTTCAGTGTTAATCCATTGTGGTCTGAAATGATACTTGGAATGATTTCAATTTTTTAAAAATTTGCTGAGACTAGATTTGTGACCTAATATGTGTTCTATCCTGGAGAATGTTCCATGTGCTGAGGGAAGAAAGTATATTCTTTAGTTGTTGGGTGAAATGTTCTATAGATATCTTCCAGGTCCAGTTGGTCTAAGGTGTAGTTTAAGTCCTTTTTTTGTTGTTGTTGTTGATTTGTTGCCTGGGAGATCTGTCCAGTACTGAGGTGAGTGTTCAAGTCCCCCACTATTATCATGGAGTCTGTTCAAGTCCCCCACTATTATCATGGAGTCTATCTCTTTCTTTTGGTCTAAGAGAGTCTGCATTACATATCTGTGTGTTCTAGTGTTGGGTGAATACATATTTATGATTGTTATGTCTTCTTGCTGAATAGATCCCTTTATCATTATATAGTGGCTTTGTCTCTTTTTAGGTTTTTAGTTTCATGTCTATTTCATATGATATAAGAATAGCTACTCCTGTTCATTTTTGGTTTCCTTTTGCATTATGTATCTTTTTCCATCCTTTCACTCTTAGTCTGTGTTTGTCATTACAGGTAAGATGAGTCTCTTGAAAACAACATATAGTTGGGTCTAGATTTTTAATCCAATCAGTCTGTCTTTTGAATGAAGAGTATAAGTCATTTACATTTAAGGTTGTCATTGATAGGTATTTTTTCACTCCTGTCATTTTATTGCTTTTTGTTTAGATGTTTTAAAATCTTTTGCTCTTTTGTTCCCTTTTTATTATTCATCTTCAATGATAGTTGTATTTTTGAGGTGCCATGATTTAGTTCCTTTCTCCTTCTCATTTATACTTCTGACTTAATGGCAGATTTTGTCCTTTCTTGTGTATCCATGATAGTGATTATAATTTTTCAGATTCCAGATACAGGGTTCCCTTGAGAATTTTTTGAAGGTCTGGTGTGTGGTTGTGAACTCCCACAATTTTTGTTTCTATGCAAAATACACTATTTCTCCTTCATTTCTGAAAGATGTCTTTTCTGGGTACAGGATTCTTGGGTGGCATTTTTTTTCTTTTAGTCTTTTGAATATACCATCACATTTTCTTCTGGCCTGTAGAGTTTCTGTTAAGATGTCTGCTATTAGTCTGATGAAGTTTCCTTTATAGGTGACTTGATACCTTTCTCTTGATGCTTTTATAATTCTCTTTGTCTTTGAGCTTTGCCAGTTTGACTATAATGTGTCTTGGAGAGGATCTTTTTGGATTGAATCTGATTGGGGATCTCTGGGCTTCCTGGATCTGAATGACCATGTCTCTCCTTATATCTCTGAAGTTTTCTGTTCTAATTTCCTTGGACAGGTTTTCAATGTCTTTTCCTTTCTCCTCCCCTTCTTGGATACCCATGACTCAGATGTTTGTGTGCTTAAGGTTGATTGCTAGCTATCTTAGATTTTCTTCATTTTTAAAGGTTTTTTCCTTTTTCTTGTTTGCTTAAATATATAGCTCTGACTCCACATCTTGATTCTTTTTTTGCTGTATTACTTTCATGCCTCTATTCCTCATTCACAAATTTTATCTCTGCACCTACAATTTCAGGCTTTTTCTCAAATTTTGGGTAATGCTACAGTTTTTCACACAAATGTCAGATTAAAATGGATTTCAGTCTATAGATATATCTTGAGAAGAAATCAGATGAAAATATTTTAGAAGATGTTCTATGTATAATACTGTCCAAAAATAATATATAGCTTCTGATTAAAGTGAGTGGGTATTTGAAAATTTCAGAGAAGATAACATTCTAATACCATAGGTAGGCAAGTCTAATTTCTCAAAGTTAGAGGAAAAATGATAGCTTACAGATTTCTCACAAATCACAAATAATGATCACATATTACAGAGCCTTTTTTGTGTAAAGCAGTCTACAGAGGAAGCAGTAATTGAAAGTGGAAGTTCACAAAGAGAGAAAAAGAAAAGGACACATATGCATGTTTGTCCATGTGTTTGTTTTCCCCAGAAAACGCTTACAGCAATGACTGCTCATCTCCGAAGTAAGTTAGTGTACATATAAGGGAAATAGGTGTGCAGCATTTAGACAGAAATGTATGTGTTGTATATGCCAGTAGACACAAGGATTCAATTACAGAGAATTGGATACATTTAAATTGCAGCTATTGTCCTATTCATTTTGAATTTTAGGGTTGCCCCAAATTGCTTCTACTCAATCTAAGTGACTTTGTTGAAGGTATGCACTTTGATAATCTGATTACTGTTTCTTAAAACAACAGTTAGAAATTGGCTTGCAATACCTGGAAAACTAGCTTAAAATTGAATGTTGACCTTTTTTGCTGGAATATTTATTTTGTTTTATATTCAAGCCAAAGTTTCTGTTACTTGATTTACAGGTGCAGTTTTGGAACTGATGTTAAAGACAGAAAAAGAAAGGGGAGATTTTAATGAACAATTTTTTAAAAATCTCGAAATCTAGAACAACTAATACATGCAATAATGATAGATCTTAAAAATATTGTGCTGAGAGAAATACTTATATAAAGTGTACATATAGTATGCATACTTTAGCTCGGAAGAAAAATAAAAGCACATACAGACCTGTGGTTAATAAATTGGATATTTAACTATAGAGGGCATGTTTACTGAGAAAGAGAAAAATATCTCCTGAAATGTGGAAAATGGCCTGCTTGTGAAGATCAGCCTCAATGTCATTAGGAGCTGTCCTGGCATTTACACCTAAATTGTGGTGTCCTCCTATTGAACATAAACCATCTCTCAGAATATCAACACCAAACATAGTCACTCCGTGATCATGCCAACATGACGAGGTGAGAGAAAGAAAAAACTAAGACCATTTTACTATTTCATTTGAGCACAGACAAAAACAAGGTCCTTACTAAACCACAAAAATATCAAACACTTCCTTCTCTCAGCTGATATCACTGCCGCTGGTTCTTTACCAATCACAGCTTTGGCCTCATTTTCTCTAGAAATGCCTTCCAAATAAAAAGTGTTACGATTCTCAATCGTGAAATTTTTTTCACTTCTGGACAGCGTTCAATCCAGAGTCCTATTTCTCTGAACTCTACCCAAACTCACTTAAACTAAACTCAAATTCTACATGTAAGTTCTTTCCAGCATCCTCCGACTGAGTCGCCTTGTTTTCCCAAAGCAAGTCCTCCCTTTCTGCATTGTGTTAATAAACCCAAATTGTTTAACTGTAGTTGTGTTCTTTGTGCTCTTTGGTGAACAAAAGAAATATCTAAAATTTAACTTTGAAATATGTAAAAAATAAACTAAATAATTAATGGATGTTAGACAGATATATGTATATCTATGTATATGTGTATGTTATACAACAAATGTAATAAAATATGAATGAGAAATCTAATCATGTTGGACACCATAAATATATAAAATTTGTATTTTTCAATAAAAAAATAAATAAAATGCAAAAAAAATTAAGTACTGGATATATGCATGCTTTCCGTAAACTTCTTTTACTATTATTGTATGTTTGAAAACTATTGCACTACTGTTTTAAATGGAAAACTGTACACACATGCACATACATTTTTCCTTTTTATCTACCTGCCTGTGCCTTAGGAATATGTTCCATATTTAATGAAATACTGTTGCAGCTAATGATCATAAAAATCTTCTTTTAAGAATATGAAATAAAAGAACAAATGTGCAAAAATATGGTTTTAAAGATTCCAACAATTCCCTCTGTATCTTTGTAACTATTGACATATAATTGAATTCCTGATCTTTACTTACCCTTTGTGGAACTGATTTAAAAACATGTAATGATAGAAAAATAACATAACTCTAAATAAATTATTGGCTTTTTTGACTCCACTTGCCTATATCCTAGCATGGCCCAAAGATTTAACATACTTTTGATATCTGAGATAGGAAGAATTTGGGATAATCATTTTTATTTATTTTTTTCATGTACATAGCTATATATAGTTTAAGAAGGGATTTTATAAATCCCTTTCTCTACTTCACAGATATTTAGTCTTAGCTTACCACATTGAAACTTTATGCCAGAATAACAGAGAACTGATATAGCCACATCACCTCTTCCTACCCCTATTTCAATATTAGTAATAAAATTTCGTTCTCTGAGCAACTTCACATCTCTCTCCATTATTTCTCTCAGACCTACAGTGTAAAAACATCCATACTTGACTTTTTCCATCATTTAATTTTTCATTTTCTCTTGCTCTATATTTCATTTATGTGTAGAAAATACCACTGGAGAAAACCTTCTCAATGCATAATTTTTTGTTCCTTGAAACAGAAAGCTCTGTTCTGAAGCCTTGGGAATAGACATTAGCTCCTCTGGAGAACTTGTCACAGAAAGCCTTAGAATGGGTAGCCACGAAACCTCTGGGGTTGGCATGTTTCCTGAACTTAGGTAGGTAGGTCAGCTCACTTGAGAATAGAGTCTTTAGAGATATTTGTCTTAATGAATAACTTTGGCTTTAATTAGTGACCTATTGCCCTAACAATTAGCAAAAATGCTTCTGGCCTTGTTTCTATATTATTATTCTTGTTTTTCTTGGCAGAGCTGAGGTTCCTAAGGTTCCTCAGGAACTTGGCAAATGTCCCTCATGATATCCCCTTTGCACTTGGGCACCTTTATGTATGACTTATTGTTAATGGACTTAACTCCATGGGGGGGGGTACACATTTTCAGGAGGCATTCTTTTCTTATCGGTGCCTTCAAACACATTCTTTCAGTTCTCTATTCTTTATTTCTAGAAAATATTCTGAGTGGACACTTAATTTAATCACATATGGGTGAGTATTAGAAGAATTTCATTTTCAGATATTAAAAATCAAACTCAATCTACGTGATATTTTAATTTATCTTCCAATTCAAAGATAATCTTTCAAATCTCACTCCTCCCTCCAGCTCAGATCTGATTCATAAATCCACAGGCTAGTCATGAAGAAAGGGCTGGAATCTGCTACATACTGTCTCATTTCTTTCTCCCATTGACTGTAATATCTGGCCTTTTTCAGGTTTGGAGGCATTAGGCGGGTGGATTTCAAGATAATTTCCTCTTTACTGGAGCTGGTGCATTGGGGTACTTGTGTTGTGACCTCTCTGTGACAGATAAACACAGGCTGTTTCTTAAATGCACTACTATTGTAGGTTCATTGGAAATGGCCCTGCTAGAAGTATTTGCTCTGCAACTGTGACATATAGCATGCTCACTTAGGCAGGCATTTTATGCCACCCACTCAACTCCTGCCCTTTGAAACATCCACCACACAACATTTATTTAGCTTTTATTTTTATCGATCATTTAGCCCTCACAGGAAACCTACTTGGCTGTTGTCTCTCAAATAGACCTAGCCCTTTCTATAAAGTCAGATACTGCTCATGGTGTCCATTGGACCCATAGAAAAATTTGCATGTTTGCCCAGCAAATCTCTGGAAATGTAGGCTTCTCTGCTTTCCCTGCCATTGTGGGATGCTCCAGCTGTCCTTGACCCTTAGCACTTCTCCAAGCAATTGCAATAATTAGTCACAATTGCTACACTTACCAAATTATAGGACACATATGGAAAATTCACCGAAAATGCTTTCACTCTACTCATGGCAGCACAAGAGGCCCACGTTTCCATAGGTCATGTCTCTCTCCTCTTCTGCAGGCCATCCTAGTTTATATACTGGTTTGCATGGAAGTTCCTGGTTTGGATTGCAATACAGGAAATAACCCTTCTTCCTCTCCCTTGTGGCTTTCTATGCCTAAGGTTTAACTTTAAAAACAAAATCTTCCTTAATGAATCACTAGTCTTCTCTTCGACATACTTGAGGAGCTGGTAAGAATGGTATTTAAATGACCAATTGAGATTACTTTTTGGCAAGTCCTCTGGAGTAGGTCTAGCACCAATTTTTATAGCGTGCAGATGAACATTACCTATCACCCTCATCTTTTGATCTCAGACAGGATGCTGAAATTCATTTATCTTCACTTTACCTGTGCTGTGCATAGTCAGGCATTTAAATATATGAGTTTGAAACCACAGCCATTTTGCTTTATTATTTCCACTTCCCTGGTGATTCTATAGTGGTCTCTAAAAAACAAAAATTCATAGGAACTTTTTCCATAAATCTCTGGCCCATAACCACACTTTCTTTTGTAAGCCATCCTTCAGTGTGTCTGCCTTTTACCATAAGATCCTTTCCTCTAGAGGAAGCCTCCCTTTTTCCCCTGTATACACTATGCTACCAGAATGCATTATTTATGAATTTGCCCTGCCTGGGCTTCCAGCCATAATGCACACATTGCAATCTTTGAAATATTAAGTTTTTTTAAAGCTGATTTTATTCTTTAAATAGGCACATAGACTGCCTTTGAATGTGCATCCTTAGACTTTTCCAAACCTGTGAAGGAGAAATGTATCACTCAGGGAAAGACTCCCTAGTGACATTCTGTCCCAGTGCTTCATCGGTACAAAGGGGCTTTAATAATATATTGCCAAGTGTCAAATATCAGTGAGCACAAGGACAAGGAAAGAAGTCACTTTAATCAATTATCAGTGTTATGTATCATCACAGTGTCACCAGCTGGCACTCAAGAACACAAACCTATATAGAAGAGGTTATAGTGCTGCTATTTTCATTAAAATATCTTTGAATCCAAGATGATTAAAAGTAAGATAGCTAAGGGACTCCTCAAAAAATAAGTGTGGCAAGTTCAATGTTTATGCAAACACTGCCAGTGTGCTTAAGAAGCAAATAGAAATGCTAGCTAGCTTAAGTTTCTCTTTGGAATTTTAAGCTATTTAAAAATTCTGCTCTCAAACTGTAACTAATTTTACTTTCTTCAGAGTGCACTTGTGAAAGTTCAAAATATTGTTGTGTTCCTTCCTTCCTTCCTTCCTTCCTTCCTTCCTTCCTTCTTTCTTTTCTTTTCTTTTCTTTCCTCCCTCCCTCCCTCCCTAGCAGCCAGTTATAAGTGAGAACATATGGTATTTCTCCTTCTTTGGCTTATTTCACTTAACATAATTTTCTCTAGACTCATCCATGATGCTGCAAATGGCAGAACCTAAGGATACTAGAGGTAGGGGGAGGCGGAAGGGGTTTTGGGAAGTGATAGGTTGGGTAAAGGGCATAAAGAAAAAATCACAATTTGTGAGAATGAATATGCCAATAATAAATAATACAATTATTTAAAAAGTGCACTTGATTTTGAATGATGAAATAATGACTATTTTAAAAATTATTTTGAAGGACCTATATCCACACACACATATATGCAAAAGCACTAAAAAAGAAACTGCCAAATTCTTTCCTTCAGTCTTCATATTCATTTTATATATATGTTTATTTGTCTATCTTTATCTAGTCCTACCTATATTATAAAATAACTATAAAATATAGACTCATCGAAGCTATATTATTGGTGCACTTTTTTTTAACTTTTCAGATTTCAATTTAATTCCAGTCAAAAACATATTAGGCCCTTTTGTTTTCTTGTAAAGAGCATTCTTATTCTAGTCACTGTAAATTTTCAAGTTCAAAAATAAATGCTATCTTGAACATTTGCTTTAAACAAGCAATTACCTAAAAATAAAGTCATGGCTTACAATTAGAAGAGAAAGTTGTAAGGCAGAGAAAGAGTGGTTGGCAGGTCTGTCTTTTAGCGTCTCTGCTTACGGAATTATTTTGGGCCATAAACACTGGCCAGGTCCAACCAGTCACAGCACTCCTTTAACAGGTCCTTATGTGTGACTTTCCCTGTTGTTTTAGAGTTCTATAGGAGACACAGGAATGAGAATAGTAGATAATATTTGCCTGTACATTTTAAAGAATGGTGCTAATTAAGCTTTAGGGATAGATGTTTGAAAACTTTAAAGTAAAACCTGTTTAGTGTATAATTTCTACACGCTTGGCAATTCTGCATTCTTATGATGTCTCTCTATCTCTTTCTCTCTCCCCACTGTCCAATTCTTTTTTTAAACTTCATATGAACTTTCTACATGTTTCTCGAGACCCCTAATCACATTCCATTTTGCAGACCATTATGTGTATGCCTTTTACCATGAAATTCTCTCTTCAGAAGGAAGGCTCCCGGGCCGGCCCGGTGGCACACTGCTACAGTGCGCCGCTTGGGAGCATGGTGGCGCTCCCGCCGAGGGTTTGGATCCCACATACAGACCGGTTCCCGCTCACTGGCTGAGTGAGGTGCGGGAGCAACACCGAGGGTTGCGATCCCGTTGCCGGTCCCGGTCCAGTACGGGCGCGACACTGAGGGATGCAATCTGTTGCCGGACACGAAAAAAGACAAAAAGAAAAAAAAAAAAAAAAAAAAAAAAGAAGGAAGGCTCCCTCTCTCTCTCTACATATATACAAACTAA
>NW_007730942.1:49644-101304 GCF_000696425.1 Galeopterus variegatus | reverse complement strand
TTTTAAAAAAAAAAAAAAAAAAAAAAAAAAAAAAAAAAAAAAAAAAAAAAAAAAAAAAAGAAGGAAGGCTCCCTCTCTCTCTCTACATATATACAAACTAAATAAAAGACTTTAACTGACAACTAGTCTGCAACCTCTTCCACATGCACTATACTCCCTGTCATCTGCCTTACTCTAATCTCTCTGATTCCTACATTTCTGCACGTCCCCCAATTATGGTCATTTACTGAACTTCAGCTTTACTCAACCTTAGAAATTATTCTGTGAGGGCCGGCCCGGTGGCGCACTGCTACAGTGCGCCACTTGGGAGTGCGGTGGCGCTCCCGCCGAGGGTTCGGATCCCACATACAGACCGGTTCCCGCTCACTGGCTGAGTGAGGTGCGGGCGCAGCACCGAGGGTTGTGATCCCGTTGCCGGTCCTGGTCCGGTACGGGCGTGACACTGAGGGTTGCGATCCGTTGCCAGACATGAAAAAAAAGACAAAAAAAAGGAAAAAAAAAAAGAAATTATTTTGTGAGTCACAGTCCCTCCTGCTGATGTGGTCAGTGGCTCTGATTCATGGTGCATATAAAGTCTTGCAGTATTGCCCTCTGCATTGGTGACATCAAAGATTGTATTTAAAATATTTAAAACTAAATACAGTACCCAACTCATGTAAGGCATTTGCCCATTAGTTACAGGATCATGCAAGGTCTTGGGGAGAGTATAGAGCAGTAGAGGTGCAAGGCAGGTCTTTATGGCTTAGGAAAGCAATTATTTACTAACCAGTATAAATACATTTAAAAATATTAATGACTAGTACAACTGTTCTTTTATATATGAGCTGAATGTCAGCCCACGGTTGAACTGTATCAGTGCTTCCACCCCAGTTTGTTCTCCTATTTTGAATTTAGACCCAACTCCTGTGACCATTCCTTTATAGAGATTCCCAATTATTTGAAAGATTTCTTATTCTCCTATCCTCTTAAATAAAAATATCCAAGTCCTTCCATAGTTAGAAATAGTGAATCCCTGCAGACCTGATTTTTTTAATTCTGTTTCTGTTTTATCTTTTTTTCCCTTAAATTGGTTTATGTTGAATTATTTCCATTGCAAGTTACCTCCTCAGCAACCATGCGACATCAATAATACATTTTCATTTATTTTGATTTCTTTCTCTCTATTGATTAAAATTTCATGTGGCTTAAAAAGCAAAATAAAGGTGCCTCATTTTGAAATCTCTTTTTCCCCCCTTATTTCCTTATAAAACTCTTTTTTCTTTCTTTAACTATCAGTCATCCCAATCACATTTTATTTAGCTGGAAATCTACTATGAACTAAATTGTATTCACCTTTCTACTGAATAGGTTTAAACTAAGACTATCACTGAAATTCAGATGTCAAACTTGAATATTCATGATGATGATGTCTCTTCCCACCTCAGAAAACATGATCTTTTCTAATCTCAACATACTGCTACGTTCATCAACATATATCAAGCTCTTCCACCTGCACCTCTTTCCTTCCTGGCCACTGTGACAGTGTCCTCTCCTGCCTCAGCTTATACCTACATGATCATCCCTTCTAAGCATCTCTTTTCGTCTCTGCCATGCATGTACTCCTGTCCCGTTGCTTGCCTCCTGGTCTTTTTTCTTTACTCTCACTTATCCTTTTTGCCTATTACACTCCATCACCCACAAGTAGATGACTACAATATATTTAAATCCGATTTTTTTTCTCCTCCATAAGACACTCCCCGTATTGCCAAGCCTGTGATTTCTATGCCTGATACCTTTTCTCTCATCTACAATTCTACTGCTGCTACAATTCAACTTCACTGCCGCTCCTGAACTTGGATGGAGGTTTTAACTGTCTTTCACTCTTTCCTATCACCAGTTATCCCTTACACTTGATTTCACCTTCCTAGTCATATTAATTGCCTCCTTACAATCTTCTGGCTGAATACATTTCACATTTATTTCCATGCCATACAAGATTCTAAAATTGGGATTCAGCTTACTGTGCTATCTCAACTTCAGTCACTGTCTGCCGTGAAGATTATCTCAGATGACAAAACTACTCAAAATTCCTAAGAAAGAATCTGTGCTCTCACACTTCAGGGACTCTGCAAATAAAGTCTCTTTTGCCTGAAATATACTTCTTCCACCATTCTCCAATGTTTTAAAGCATTTTCAGCCTGTCCTTCAAAGCTTGCTCAAAACTCTAGTTCAAATGTCTTTTAAACCCCTCGAGTATAGTTAGGTGCTACCTTACCATTACATTTGTGGCACTTGGTAACTACCACTGTTTCATTAAATCTTCCAATTTGTTACAATATAATTTCTTCTCTTCTGATGAGCTGTATTGCCCTGAATCCAAGTACTACATATTTTTTTATCTTTATGTCTTAATCATCTAACCTAATACCTAATGCAGAGTAGGCCTTGTCTATTGGATTGAAAGTAATTCAAGTCATAATAGAGCATTACTTCTGTCATTCTGTGGCATCTCTAACTCTCTCAGTACATCATTTAGAAGTAACTTAACCATTGAGAATCGGCATCCTGGGGTTCCCTTCTTGCTCTGAAATTGTCAGAGATCTATTACAAAGAGAGAACATAATATACAATTAACATTGTCAGGAGTTATTTAAAAAGTATGCCACAGGTATTTTCAAACAATAACAGAATGATTACAAAGGTATTGTTCCTATTTCAATTCAGGCATATTAGAGAATAACTGGAGGAAAGAAAAGAAATTAGGTTTAGTTTCAGATTTATAAATAGCACATGTCCAATGTTGTACAGAAGCAAATAGCCCCAGGCTAAACTGAATTGAATTTGAAATCTTTCCACAGTTTGAAAGCATGTTAAACCATTTTATACAAAACTGAACTGCGAAAAATTTTGCAAATAATAGACTACCTCAACTTTTACTTGTATTTGGAATACTATAGCATGTACCTTCTATTTCCAGGAAGCAAGGCTATCTGTTATATCCCCGTATTTTCTGAGGGAGGTAGCAGAGATATGGCATTATTCATCTTTAGTTTATGTGTGAAAAAATAGATTTGAAATCTGTGATGAGTCTCTATAAGATACTTCCAAAATGTGAGAATGTAAACAGACATATGTAACCAAGGAAATGTATTGCTTCAACTACACCTGAAATTTTGCTGAAGACTTGCCATTCAGATGCTGTGAAACTGACCTTGGGAAAGGCTTTTCCAGGTCTCAGAGTCAACTTTGAATCTAGAATTAGAGTCCTAATCACTGGGATTTCCATTACATTCAAATGATCCTGGAGCTCCACCTAAAAGAGTATATCTACCTTAAGTTTCCTAAAATAATCTTGGATAATTCCCCACTAACCTCCATTTTTATGTAGGCATTACCTGAGATATGAAAAGTACCAGATGTTTTTTAAAAAGGAAAAGAAAAAACACTGGTAGAACTAGGAGTACAGGAAAGTAGTTTCTAGGTTTAGCCTCACTGTTATTAGTTTGATCTTTTTTTTTATTGGTTATGAATATTCATGTGATACAAAGCTGATTGTCACCCCTCATGCCCGTGATGTGGGGGCCACATTCATACTGGCTGTATACTCATTACCACAAATTGCATTTGTACCCCGTGTCCCCCACCCAATTATCCCCAACTTTCCACCCTCTCCCCCTCCCCCCACTCCACTTTGATCTTGACTAATGTTAATTGACTACTCAGAATTCAGAGGTACCAAAAATATACTTGTTCAATGATGTCTAGAAGTTTATTTTGTCTATTTGTTGTTAAGTTATTTAGGACACCATTTTTTCTTTTTCTTTATGAAATCCAAATAACTGATGTGAATTTTACCAATTTTCCTATATGAAATTGACAAGTTATTTGTGAATTCTGCCTTTATTTATTTAACAGACACGTTGGGCACTTCCAAGACTGGTCCTACTCTAGATAGTTGTACAGAGATGAGCTGTTTGCTAAAGGTTGCTTTTAAGTCTTTGCTGCTCAACCTTATGAAGTAAAAATTATTTTACTGATATCTACAAATCTTTTCCATATCACTCATGTTCTCTTCTCAAATTTATATTTATGAGTTTTTCCTATAACACATAAAAAATATAATACACATACATTGTACATTATATGACATAGATCATGTAATAAATAATACATAAGTGTATAATTTATATTTACCACATATATAATAAACATAAAAATACAGTAGAAAAATTAGACATTGTAGATGAGCAAAAAATTGTGAAAAAATTAAAATATCTATAATTTTATAATCTGGGAACAATTATTCCCTGACCACCATTATCTACTTGTGCGTATGTATGTGCATATAATTTAACTTTTATTATATACATATGTATATAGTACATACACATATATTGCACTCTACTCATTATTGTATAGTCTATTTTACTTGGTGAAAAAAATATCCAGAGAATGTTTTTATGCCAATATATATTTATTTAAAACAATACATTTTGTCTAATAAAAAAAAATTTCTTCAATTCCTGAAAAATGGAAAGCACTATTTAATTCTTTTCCTATTTAAATAAAGATATATGATGCTGATTCCATTGAAATGAAGGGACACTTCTTGAATGGAGTTCGATGCTTACGATTTAAGATGTGGGAATTTAATCTTCTCATTTAAGAAAGACTTTTTTTCATAAAGGTTGACAGTGAAGAACTGACTACAATAATGTCACAACAAGGCTTTGTGCTTTTATCTCTAACTTTTTCCCTCTAGCAGAGGTCTTGAAACCCTGCACTATCTCCTGTGTCAGCCACTTTTCAGTCTTGGGCTTGGCAGCCATTAAGTGTGGAAGGCATATCTTTGATCCACTGAAAAGCTCAGCTCTCCCTAGAGATTAGAATGTCAGTCACAGTGTAAAAAGTATTTCGCTTTTCAGGAAAGTCTTTGCCCTAGTAGCACACACACACCCACAAAGATTTAAAATAGTAAGATTCAGTACATGTTTTCACTGAACTTATCTCTATTTTTTAGTGCCACTTCTTGTCTCACTGTTTGTAACAACTCTCATTTCTAGTAAGTTCAAGTATGTAACAACTTGTTCTGCCATAAATAGACAAGTAATTAAAGAGTTGATGGCTGTCTTACCTATTACCTCAACTAGTATAATAGAAGAGAACAGATCACATATGATTAAATTACATGCTTATACAATGTTAAAAATCTGCATTAAGCTAAGATTTGCTACTAAAATTTAATTTCTTTTAAATCACTTGCCTTTTTGGCATTGCAAAAACTTAAATATTTGATTTTGTTTTCTACATTAGTCAGTTTATTACTAACTATATGAATTTATAAATCTGTGGTCACTTTGCAGAGAGGATAACACTTATTGAATACAATGGCTTTAATATGAACCTCAATTCTTCTATCAGACTCTTTGTATGTTAACAAACTCATTCTATCTACTTTCAGTTCTTCAGTCATTTATTAAAAAATATTTATTTGGTGTCTGTTTTTGTACTAAATGTTATTCTAGGAACTGACAAAAATAGAAATGAACAAAAAAGGGAAGCGTCCTGCCCTCACAGGGTTTATATTATAGTGAACAGCAGCACAATAAACTGTAAGCCAATAAATGAAAAATAAAAATTATTTCATGTTATCATTATGCTATGATAGAATTCAAGAAAATAATTGCATCAGTCAGGGTGTCACTGGTGAACCAAGAGTATACTCAAGTTGGTTAAGCAGACCATTACAATAATCAGAGGATCTTATTTGTTTGTTTGCTTGTTTGTTTATTTTCAAGAAGGGACTATTTACAAATGTTTGAGCTTAGTAGAACTACAAGAGATGGTGCAATGACTCACAGCTATGAACATCTGAGCTATTACCACCCCTTGGACTAAAGAGATGAGTTGTATGAAGTTGCTGAGCTCTCAGGGACTAGTGGTCTTGTTCGAGGGACATAACCAGACCAAGAGAACTTCACAGGGTTGGAGGTGGCATAGTAAGTTCCCTGGCCCTCTTCTCATCCCTCACTCTGACCTCCTGCCAGAGCTCCTCACAGGCTGAACCCAACCGGAACCCAGAGGTTCACGTGAGCCTCCCAGGAAGAAGGCAAGGAGGAGAAAAGTGAGAGTGGATCCAGAGGGGCAAATAGATGAAATTCTGCACAATTTATATAACATAGTAACTCAGTGGGCTGGGGAGAGCAGGAAGGGGCTCCTTTTGAGATGACAGTAAGGGAAGGCCTGTCAGAGGAAGTAATGTTTATGTTGATATCTAAAGAATGGGAAATGTTCTGCCGACTAAGAATTAACAGAGGAAACATCATTTGCAAACAACTTCAAATAGGAAAGAACTTGATGTGTTCAAAAAACAGAAAAGAAACCAGAATGACTGGCAAGCACGGGAAGCAATAAAGGCAGGAGATTGGGATAGAGGTAGAAAGTGGCTGGTTACTCAGGCTGTTGAATAAATACAGATTGTATGGAAGTGAGAGTATAAGCCAGGCAAGAGGTAGGAGGCTATTGCAGTGTCTAGGGTAGCATGGGAAGTCAGATGCAGACTTCTTTGGGGATAAATATTCCAAGTGAGAGATTGTAGTGGTAGCCTGGACTAGGATAGTTGTCAAGAAGGAGAGAAATGGACAGATGTGAGGTGTTTCTTCACATTAAACTAATAGGTTTGCCTGTAGATGGAATGTGGGATATGGAGGAAATAATTTTTACTCTAACAATAAAATATATGATTGGTAACTTACTGAGATGGAGAAGAGTAAAGGGAGACAGCTTGACAAAGAGGCTAGAGTGAAGCTAAATGCAAAATGCCTAAGATATATCAAGGTGGAGTTGTCAAGTTAGCTGTTTCCCCCCCCCCCCAGTCTCTCTTTCAGAGCAGAGATCAGGGCTAAATATAAATTTGTTATTGGAAAAATGATATTTAAAGTTCTGCAACTGAAAATGTTTACCCAAGTAAAGAATGCAGAATGAGAAAAGAAAGATCTCAGAACCCAACTTGGAGGTTGTCAAAATGATAAATGAAGAGATGAAAGTATCACTCTACCATACTGAATATTATATGGGCCTATGACATATTTTCCCACCTTGTTTATAAACAGAGCTCCCTGAATTTTTCAACTTTTTATTCACAATAGGAATGCGGGAGTATTTGTAAATATATATATAAAACTTTCTGTACAGCAAATCAGCTAAATACATTGTACAATGTAAGTGATGGCACTATTTATTCAAAATTAAGTACAGAAGATTACTGCCTGTAATAAAAAGTAAGGAAAAACTGTGAGTGATATCTGGTGAAGTAACAAGCTATTAGAATTTACAAATATGCTCCTGGAGCCAAAATAAATGGTAGGTAAATTCTGTGATTTAGAGAGCAGATAAGGCTCTAACGTGAAGGAGAAATGTTGTAACCTTTTTCCCTCACTGGGGTATCACAGGGTAATGTAGTAAGTGAATGCATAGGTGGTAGTAGAAGCTCATAAGATAACATATTGTTGAAAGGCGGGGATAAAAGATTACACTTTGAGTCAGTGGGCAGTGAAAAGTTGGGAAAATCTTTGAGCAGGGTATTAAAGCAATCATTTGTGTATATTACATCATTTGTGTGTATGTGTTAGAATGAGAGATCTATTTATAGTGTCCTTCTGTAGAGTCCTAAATTGACGGCAGATAGATAAATTAAGTTTATAATAATAGCCTATGAAATAAGTAGTAAAAATTGGTCACTACAAACTAATTCCACAAGTAAATCTTGCTCTTCTGGCCTCTATGACAGTTCTTGGTCCAAATATCTAAGATTTTAAAAAACATCTTTGCATATCAGTTTCATTTATACTACCCAGACTTCTGTGAACAACAGAATTGAATAAGAGACTTTTTCTTTTTAGTCTCCTCTTAGCTAACATCTAGATTTTAAACCTAATTATTCCAAATATGAATATGTATTAATGCCTATAATCCCTCTATTTCCACTTAAGTCTTATCAAGTCATCCCAAAATGTATATGCAATTCCTCTTGCTTGAACTGTCCCTTCACTAGTTCATTTGGTAAATATTCTCAAGACCCACCTCAAATGAAAGTGCACCCTAACTTTCTATGGCATCATTAAATGCTTTCCTCTTTGTAATCTCATACACATTTCTACATGTCATTATTGAGCTTCTTCTTCTATTTCTTGTTATTTTTTCCATCCCATTTCCCCTGCTACTTTGTGAGCTCCATAAAGAAAAGAAGTCTATTCAATGTACAAATAGCTTCTACTATATCACTTGGGCACATATCATGTGTTTAATAAACACTTACTGAATATACTTTTAAATTAAACACAGTGTCCAGAATTATACCATATTGTACAATGTGCTAAACAATCCTTAGTTATTTTCAAAATGGGAGTAAACTTAGTTTCATTTTTAAAATTTAATTTATTTTTTAATTGACAAATAATGATGTATGTATATATTTATGGGGCATAATGTGATGTCATATGTACTCATTGAGGGATAATCAAATCAAGTTAATTAACATATTCTTCACCTCACAAACATTATTTCTTTGTGGTGAGAGAATTTAAAATCTAGTCTTACAGCAATTTTGAAATATATAATACATTATTATTTACTATAGTCACCATACTTTGCAATAGATCACTAAAATTTATGCCTCCTCTGTAATTGAGCCTTTCTATCCTTTGGCCAGTATCTCCATTTCATTTCCATGCCATTCTCACCCTCATTTCTTCCAACCTCTGGTAACCATTATTTTATTTTCTATTTCTATGATTTTTGACTTGTTTTAGATTCCCCATTTAAGTGAGATCATGCAGTATGTGTGTGTGTGTGTGTGTGTGTGTGTGTGCGCACGCGCGCGCGCCCAGCTTAGCATAATGTCCTCCAGGTTCACCCATGTACTGCAGTTGGCAGAATTTTTTTTCTTTGTTTAAGGTTGAATAACACTCCACTGTATGTGTACGCCACATTTTGTTTATCCATTCTTCCATTGACAGACACTTTGGTTATTTCCATATCTTGGCTATCGTGAATAATGCTGCACTAAACATGGGAGTGCAGATATCTCTTTGGCATACTGATTTCAATTCTTTTGGATATATACACAGAAGCAAGATTGCTGGATAATATGGTCACTTTAGTTGTAGTTTCTTGAGGAAACTCCATAGTGTTTTCCACAATGGATGCTGTGTACTGATTGAATTGTGTCTCCCAAAGTTCATTTATTGGAAGCTTAATCCCCATTGTAACTGTTGAGGGTGGGAAATCTTATTATAGTAATTAAAAGGCAGTGCCTTAACGAGGTGATTAGATTGTAGAACCATGCCCTAGTGAATGAATTTAAAACAGTGGTCAGGGGTGCGGTTTGGAGGGCTTTAAAGGAATAGAAAGAATCTGTCTCTCTCTGTTCTCTGTGCTCCACCATTTTCACAATGTGAGATACCCTGCCATCACGGTTGCCAACACTAAGACACTCACTGGATATTTTCCCTGGATTTTGGACCTGCTAGCCTCTGAAACTGTAAGCAATACTTTTTTTTTCTTTATAAATCACCCAGCTCTGCATATTTTGTTATAAGCAACAGAAACGGACTAAAACACCAGACAATGGAATAATTTAAAACTGAAAGGGGTAGTATAGAATAATTGAAATGGGCTTTCTTAAGTCCCAAAGAACACTAAGAGGACAGCTTTGTTTTCATATAATACTAGAAATGAAAGTCTCACTAGGGAACATTGAATCCAATTGCCTTTCTTTGGATAAAAGAAGAGACTACTCAACCTTTTTAGGGTCACTGCACTGTTAAATAGCTGCCTGGGATTAAAAAGATTTCTTGTGATTCCAGTAGAGTGCTCTGAAATACAAACTGATGGCCTCCCAGTGGGGCATATACTTTTTGCTTAACATAAGCCTTTTTCATTAAAATAATATTTTGATTTCCCTTAAGAACTCAAAATTATGTGGAAACAACGCATTGTACTTAATTATCATTGATAAAATAATTGAATTGTCACATAACAATGCACTAAGTTTTATTATCATAATGAATTTTCATACTTTGTTGTACGTAAGTCAATACATTGGAGATATGCTAAAGATAAGACTAGAGAAAGAATTAAATGAATGTAATTAACAAATTCAAAGAAGAGCAAGACAATAAGAAAACAGCCTGAATATTGTACTTAGTTCTCATTTATAAATTTTCAAGATATTTAAAAATTTGACCAATTTTTAAAATTCATATGTGGGCTTACTTCAGTGATAAATAAACGTTTTGAACAATACTAAAATTGTCCAGCTCAAATATAAAGTGGAATTTCATGACATTTTGTGAAGCACTAACTCACTATATGAATTTACTCATGAGATTACAAGTAGTTTCCAGATATCACGGTAGGATTCACCCTATTTTAGGGTCCATGTTTCCCTCTATTGTAAATCTTTGCTGATTATGGGGAAAGCGGCAATAGGAGAAGGGAATAAAGACTGCAAATACCAAGAGAAGCAAGCTCACCTTGTTATGGATTACAAAGATGCATTTTTGATACCATTTCTTCTTCTCTAACTTTCAACATATTGCTTTCTATTTGAAAGCAGGATCATCAATCAACTTTAGTAGGTTATGCTATGTATTTCTCCCTGTCCTCCTAATATTTATAGGTTGTATAAAAGATAAATCACCTGTCATCATGAAATTTATAAATTGGTAATGGCACGTTATTTCTAAAAGGTTAACACAATTGTGTTAGTTAAAATGTAGTTAGGAAAATTTAAGATTAGGAGTGGTGCTATGTATCAAAAGATAAATATATATTCCTTGGGTTGTGTGTGTGTGTGTGTGTGTACTCATGTTTACAAAATACATACAAAAAATACATAGTCACACAAACACACACGTACATATATATTTCACATAAATATCCAATCAATTATCTAATTGTTCTAGACTAAATTAGGTCAATACAGTGAGGGTACACCAAACTTAACTATGTGTCCAATAAAAAAGTGCCTGCATTGGATGCCTCATTAAGATGTTCAAGCACTTAAAGGGTTTCTTAATAAATTGATTTAATGATGCTGTATTTTGTTTCTTGGTCTCTAGAACTTTTCCTGCTGCAAAAGTCATTTATTCAAGAAATGGCTTAGCTTTTTTCTTTTCTTTTTTAGTATGTCTTTCATGGCTAAAATAACCGTGTAAGAAAATTCATATCTGACATAGGTTTCAGCAGGTGCAGTGATGTTTCCTGGGGAGTACAGAAGAACTTGAGGTCCAATTCAAGTCCAGCTTCTCAATATCACAGAATTTCCTTTGTGCATATATTAGATGTTAGTCAAAGAGAGCTAAGCTGGTAAGAGCAAAAATTAAACAAGTTATTCGTTACTTAATAACAGTTACAAATATATTTGTAGTAGTTTATCAGTTAAAAGTTTTGTGAATTTTCCAAGAATTAATTAGCCAATTTTTTCCATTTCAGCTAGTTTTATGTGTGCATATGTGTGTGTGTGTGTGTTTTTCTCATAATCTATCCAGTACAATTTACGTTATTATAAATTTGTATATACCTGTAAAGACATTGCAAATAATTCATAAACAAACAAACAAAAAATGCCAGTAATATCAGGCTTTCCATCAGTGGAATAGTTGTTTAGACATTGCTTACTGCAGAATACAGACTGTAGTTTCCAAGGATTGCATTGTGAAAGGCATGCTAACAGTGAGTGCTCAATAATAAAGAGTGTTTTCTCTGTATTTAGAAATGTATCCTTGACACACAAAAAATGTTGCACCCTGGAGAAATCTGGAACAAATGTTCCAGTTTTTGAACTGACTAAATATTCACAAGTGAAGTCAACCTTGTTTTCATGAGTCAGGATTCTGAATAAGTTCAGGATTAATCATAATTGCTTTACATAAAATACTTCTTGTCTCTTATGTCCTGCATTTTCATGTTGGGAGAGAAGAAAGACACATGTTAAATTTTCCTTAAATTTCTCTATATCACTAAAGTCTATAGTTACATGATTTGTTTAATATGAAACATGTTAAAGTATAAATCTATAACACCTTCATTTCTTGATTAAATATACTCTCTCATATTTTATAAATAGTTAATATTTATTGAGCATTTCTATATCTCAATTACTTAGACATATAAAATAATTTTATATAAGCCAAATAAAATTTATGGGAGGCCATTGTTTTGGATTAAACTCCTATGCTAGGCCCCAACAGACCAAACAAAACCAGAATGGACTCATGAGTTCTAGGCACCGTGTAATCAAACTAAATTTTAAAATGGGTAAATTTTCCAAAAAAAAAAAAAAAAAAAAAAAGCAAAAAACAAAAAACAGGAGATTCACAGTAACCAAACAGAAGGGGCCTGGTCAACTTGAGCCAGCAATTCTGGTTTCCCGACATCCGTGTCAACGTTGGGTTGACCTTCTGCTGAAATGAATAATTATTTTGTGTGAGAAGAGAAAACACAGAAACTCTAGAACAGGAATTTTCTAACAAAATTTTAAAATGGGGAAATTTTCAAAAAAAAAAAAAAAAAAAAAAAGCAAAAAACAAAAAACAGGAGATTCACAGTAACCAAACAGAAGGGGCCTGGTCAACTTGAGCCAGCATAGGAAAGTCCTTTCTCCTTTAACCCTATAAAGAAAGTAACTGGAACAACCATGTTGCTGCTTCTTCAGCCCTTTTCTGAAATGCTGCAAATATATTTACACACACACACACACACACACACACACACACACACACAGTCATTCCTCTGTATGCATGAGGGATTGGTTTCAGGACACACACTCTACCTAAGGGAGATACCAAAATCTAGGGAGCTCAAGTCCTTTTTATAAAATGGGTGTAGTATTTGCATATAACCTAACCTACACATATCCTCTTGTATATTTTAAATTATCTTTAATTACTTATAACACATAAAACAATGTAAATCCTATGTAAATAGTTAATATACTGTATTGTTTATTTGTATTACTTGTTACTGTTGTATGTTTATTTTTGTTCGTATTTTCAAATATTTTTGACTGGGGTTTTGTATTAGTCCATTTCCACTGCTTGTAACAAAATATATGGAACTAGGTGATGTATAAAGAAAACAACATTTATTGCTTACAGTTTCAGAGGCTGAGAAGTCCAAAGTCCACCTGGCAGTGGTGACAGTGACCCAGGGGTCTCACATTACAAGATGGTGAAAGCGGAGAGAACAGAGAGGGAGAAAGACAGACTCCTCTCTTTCAAAGCCCTCAGAACCACTCCCCTGACCACCATTTTTAATCCACTCACTACAGCTTGGTCTCACAATCCAATAAGCTCTTCAAGGCTCCACCTTTCAACTATCATAATAGGATTTCCCACCCTCTTAATAGCCACAGTGGGTGCTAAAACACATGAAACTTGGGGAACATAATTCAAGCTTCAATGAGTTTTAGGGGGACATAATTCAATCCACTACATTCCACCCCCAAACCCAAAATTCATGTCTTTTCACATGCAAATACTTTCATTTCATCACCAAAGTCTTAATTTGTTTCAACTCAAGTCCAAAGTTCAAAGTCCCATCTGTGAAATCAATACGGTATCTACTTCCAAGATACAATGGTGGGACAAACACAAGGTACATATTCCCATTGTGTAAGGGAGAAGTAGGCCAGAAGAAAGCAGTAATAGGTCACAAACAAGTCTGAAACCCAGCAGGGCAGGCATTAAATCTTTCATCTGGTGAATCATGTACCTTGAGTCCATGATCAGTGTCCCCTGCATGCTGGTGTGGGGGTTGGGTCCCCAAGTCCTTGGGCAGCTCCACCCCAATGGCTTTTCTGGTTGTAGGCCACACGTCAGGTCTCCCAGGCTGTCTTTCCACTCTGGTAACTCCATAGGTATGGGGTCTCCATGGTGGTACTGCTCTCATGGCTCCACTAGGCATGGCATTGGTGGGGTTTCTCTACTACAACTCCAACCCAAGTTTCTGCTCTGCATTGCTCTAGTGAAGGCTATCTGTGGTGACTCCGCCCCTGTCGGGTCCACCACCAGCTGACCCGAACAGCCCTAGCCTCGTTCCTTTTGGTGGGTGAGCAAATGGCCCAGATTCCTCTTTCTCTCCTGTCCCCTTTTGAAGGAGACAGGGGAAGAGAGCCGTGAAGAGAGGTGAGCACACCGCCAGCCTCAAACAGCCAGGTTAAAGGACACTCAGACGTGGCGGCAGGTTCTGTCAGGCAGTTCCGTATATTAACACACAAGCACTTGCTTTTATAGGCAGATAAGGAAGGGAGGTTTTTTACATAATCTTATCAGCTTAAAGGTCAAGGGCATGCATCCTGTCTCAATGCCTAGCTATTGCAACCACACAGTGTTCACGAGTGCAGAGGCACATATTTGGCCAATAAGGGCTTAGGCAAGGTTCCCGCAGAAACCCCCACCCTACTTCCTCCCGGCGCCATCTTAGGCTGCCACATTAATACATGCTTGTGGGCCCATAATGGCGCCACTTGTAATGTCACTTAAGGTGGCGTTAGTTTTTAAGGCCCGACACACCCCTATGACAGATCTCTACCTGGGCTTCCAGACTTTTCTGTACATCCTTTGAAATCTGGATGGAGGCTCCCAAGCCTCCACAATTCTGGCATTTTGTGAACTTGCAGACCTAACACCATGTGGATGCAGCCAAGGCTCCCGGCTTGCATTTTCCAAAGCTGTGGGTCCAGCCACACATAGGAGCAATTTAGATATGGCTGGAGCAGCCAAAGCAGCTGGGGTGCTGGTGCTAGAAGCAGCTTCCCGACATGGCCCTGAGCAGCAAACCCATGGAGGGTGCCTCAGGCCTATTCCCCAAGACCATTCTATCTCCCTAGGTCTCTGGGCCTGTATGGAAGGGGTGGCCCCAGAGGCTTCAGCAATGACTTCAGGGCCTTTTTCCCCTTCTCTTGATAATCCTGTTCTTTTGTGTTAATCTTCTTAGTATTGAATTTTCCTTCTGCAAATGCTCTCTTCTTCTCTACCATATGGCCAGGCTGCAAATTTTCCAAATATTTACATTCTGCTTCCCTTTTAAATTCTGGTTTTATGTCATGCTTTTGCCACTATAACTCAGCATAGGCTTTTACAAGTAGCCATGCAGCTTACTTAAGGCTTTGCTGATTAAAAATTTCTTCTGCCAAGTACTCTGGTTCACAACAACTAAGTTTCAACTTCCACTAAGTCCTAGGGCATGGGCACGTTGCAGCCAAATTCCTTGCCAGTTCACAGCAAGGTTGATCTTTGTCTCAGTTTCCAATAAACTCCTTCTTATTTCTATCCGAGACCTCCTTAGAATGGTCTTTACAGTCCATATTTCTATCAGCATTCTGCTCGCCACCACATAAGCAGTCTCTAAGACATTCCAAACTTTCACTCATCTGTTTGTCTTCTTCTGAGTCCTCCTAACTCCTCCAAACTTAGCCTAACACCCAGTCCCAAAGCTGCTTCCACATTTTCAAGTATTTGTTATAAGCAGCACCCCACTTCTCTGGTTCTAATTTTCTGTATTAACCCATTTTGTGTTGTGTAGTCCACTTTGTATTCTGTTGTGTAACAGAAAACTCAAGACTGGGTAATTTATAAAGAACAGAGGTTTATTTGGTTTATGATTCTAAGACAGCTGCATCTGGTGAGGGCCTCAGGCTGCTTCTACTCATTTATTGGCTTAATGTAAGTACATTTTTTACATATTTGTTAATGGAGATCTTTATTTTTTGCATAAAAATTTTATATATTTTGAGCTTTTTTTTTTTTTTCAATAGAGATGAGAAAGTTGTTCTGGACTTTTTGCATTCCCTCTACCATGTCTCTCTTTTAAGTATGGTTTGACTATGAGAACATTATGTTCTCTTCTCATACTCTGAGTTTCTGTATCTCCTTTGTGAATAATTGGTAATAGAAAATACGTATAGATCATATCTAATGATATGTCTTTGGTATAAAAAAACATTTCTTGGGCCGGCCCGTGGCTCACTCGGGAGAGTGCAGTGCTGATAACACCAAGGCCACGGGTTCGGATCCCACATTAGGGATGGCCGGTTGCTCACTGGCTGAGCGTGGTGCTGACAACACCAAGTCAAGGGTTAAGATCCCCTTACCGGTCATCTTTTAAAAAAAAAAAAACAAAAAAAAAAACATTTCTTGTGGTTTTCTTGTGAACCTTATTTCAAATGTAACATTTTCACTTGTTTGTCTATTGTGAAAATAGATTTTCAAAATATCTTCTTCAACATCATCTGATATAAAATTTTAAAAATTGTTGTGCCTTTAGGTGGACTTACTGACATTTGTACTATCTAAATTTTACTGCTGTGATAAACTTAAGCAAAAACAGCTCAGCCATAAATCCCAAAATTTGTCCATGATTATTACATTTAACTTCAAACCTCTCATTTGTTCTTTATGCATGATGGTCTAGACATCTGAGAAAAAAAAATCCCTTAGGGATCAAATGTATGGTATTTCGAGTGTTCTGAGAGGTATTATGAGAAAGTGTGCTGGCTACAAGACTTAGGAAGGATGCTGGATAGGCAAAGTTTTTTCAGGTGGGCCCTTCCTCTGTAAAGAACAGAAACCCACATTCAAACTGGTTTACATTAGCCATAATTAGAAGTCCCAAGTTGCCGTGGACTTCAGATTTGGCTTTGTGCACTGTCTCTGGCTCACTTTTTCTTTTATAACTTCGGATTACTTTGACAGTGTTCTCTTCCGTGTGTTTTCTTTGTCCTCAGACTAAGTTTACTACCATTGTGCTGATAAAATGCTATGTTTGTCCAGTTTTGACATCAACAAACCAAGATTACTGAAGAAAGAGCAGGCTGCTAAATATTTTATTCAATTACCTCCATTTACTAATTGATAAGTTCAGAACAACAGAGATTAATTATTATATCTTTGAATGGTAATTGTACATGAATGTGATTTCTAACAATTATCCCACAAATTGGAAGAGTATTTAAAATCTTCAGGGAAAATAAATAAACTCATCAACTGATATCCTTTTATGTCTTCTCCTATGACCTCAAGAATATTACCCATTAACAGAGTCTGCCCCCACCAAGGGCACTTAGAAGAATCTATATTCTTGTTAATTCTGGATATAGTTTAGGTTTGTACACCTGTCTTTAAGAAGCCTTAAATACATAATGAACTCTCAATCAGTTCTTTTTGTAATGAATCAACTCGGGGTAGGACATACCATCTTCAATTTTTCATGAAGAAGGCACCTTGCTTGTTAAAACAGTAATTCTTCACATTTCCCACCTCATGTCTAGGACCACCCTTTCTCTCCATTGAGGTGACTCCATCTCTCCAGGTCTTACCTTTTCCTTTGACCAAAGATACTGTCAATCTGACCTACAGCCTATATTTTTCAACTATCTTTCCCTTCTTCCCTCCCTATTCAAAAATGAAACCCCTTCACATTCTTAACAGGGCAATTATTTTTCCTTTTGGGCACTTGGACAAAAGCTGTTTCGGCTTCACAATAGAGGATCCAGCAACATTATTTAAAATATGTGAAGCCTTGTTAAAAAAAAAATGTAGAGATTTTTCTCTATAGCAAAATTTTAAAAAGTTATGTAAACATGAAAGTTAGTGTTAGAAAATAAAGACAAGAAATGATAACAGGTTGAGTAAAACAGAAATTTTAGTTTAGTAACTAGTTGAGTTAAAACTATTGTCGGAATGCTATCTGAAAAGATTTTTAGAGTATATTCGCAATTAATCACTTTTGATATTACATTGCAAAATATACACATTCAGAGTTTATTTTAATATACCCTTTGAATTACTATATAAAAGCCGGTCATAGCGCTCATTTTATCTGTGACAATGTGGCATTAAATTTCAGAACCCATTATCACTGACCTTCTTTTAAGATCAGTGCTTTGGTACATGGTGAAATGAAAACATCTCACAATTTCATTCAAGTCAATTCAATATCTGTTATGTAAAGATCTTTTTCTAGGTGCAGACAAAGATTTAATATTAATTAAGACATAATTTCTACCCTAGAGAATATTGGTTCTAGCAGTGGAGACTGAAATATGCGCTATTACCTGTGGCAGAAGACAGTGCATGAATGTGCGAGGGACAGAGAGCAATTACCAGAGCCAGTTAATAACAATGGAAGTGAGTGACATTTGAGCTGGGTCCCAATAGCTGATTAGCATTTCAGCAGATAGAAATGGAGATGAGAATTCCAAAATTAGAGAAATAATAAATGAAACTGAATGGATGAATGTGTGCAGTATGTTGCAGGAGATAAGAGATAGTCTGGTAAAAACTGTCTGCAACATATTTGACATTCAAGTTAAGTTGGTTCCAGAGCTGGAAAGCCCCACCTAAGCACTTCACATCATTTATTGAGAGCATTGCTGAGTAGGGCTTTATACATGTTCATTTTTACCTGATTTTGCTTTGTTTTCTATAGAGAATTTTTTTTAAGTGAATAAACTTGTCCAAGCACGTTTTATTCTATTCAAATGCAAAAGCTTTATTGAACTTTATAGGGGAAAATGTGCATTCTTACGGCTTTAATATGTTAATACCAGTGAGAAAAGGCTATTGTTTCCCAGCCCTCAACTTAATATTAAGGCTATATTTTGTTTTCACGACACAAGATTTTTCCTTTTCAAGTTTAGAAAGGCAATATATGAACATACCACTGTAAGTAATTTAAGCAAGGTGCCATGCATGTCGAGAAATTTAACACAATATCTCTTTATAACTAACTAATTCCCATTCCATACCTAAAAGTGATAAACACCTAAAAGTATGAATTCTGAGAGAATATATAGTGTATATTACACCCACACATTTTCTTTATGTAAATGAATCACAATAAATATACTGTTCTGAACCTTGAGATCCTTTTTTTTTCTTGGAATAAATTTTATTGTGTATATTTGAGGTTTACAACATGATTTTATGAGATTCATATAGATAGTAGTAGATTAACATATAGAAGTAGATTAACATATCTATCAGCTTAGTCACTTTTTTATGATAAGAGCAGCTAGAATCTATTTAACAAAAATCTGTAATACAATACAATTAACTTTAATCCTCATGATCTCTAGACTTGTTCATCCTATATATCTGCTAATTTGTATCCTTTGACCTACATCTCCCCACTTCCTCTCCACCTTCCCCACCTGTGCATTCTCTACCTGTGTGTATTTGAGCTCTTTTTTAAATGCCACGTAAGTGAGATAATGCAATATTTTTCTTTCCATGTCTGGCTTATTTCACTTAGCATAATGTCTCCCATTTCCATTCATGTTGTGGCCAATGGCAGGATCTCCTTTTTTAAGGCTTCTTAATATTCCATTGTGTATACAAGGTCTTCAAAAAGTTGATGAAAAGATTCATATTATCTTTTAATTCTATTTTTCCACGAACTTTCTGAAGTACCCTCTCATATCTACCACATTTTCTTTATTCCATTCATCCAACTATAGGCATTTGGGTGGTTTCCATATTTGCACTACTGTGAATAATGCTGCAATAAACATGGAGCATAGATTCACTTACGAGGTAGTGATTTCATTTCCTTTAGGTATATACAAAGAAGGAAGATTGCTGAGTCATATGGTAGTTCTATTTTTAATTTCTTTAGGAACTTGAAAACTGTTTTCCATAATGGCTGTACCACTGTACATTCCCACCAGCAGTGTACTAGGGCGCCCTTTTCTTCATATCCTCGCCAACATTTATCTCTTGTCTTTTCTGTAATAACTGTTCTTATGGGTGTGAGGTGATATATCATAGTGGTTTTAATTTGCATTTCCCTTATAATTAGTTATGTTGATCACCTTTTCATATAACATATTGGCCATTTTTATGTCTTCTTTGGAGAAATGTCTGTTTAGGTTCTTAGCCCATTTATTAATTGGGTTATTTGTTTTTCTGCTATTGAGTTGTAAGATTTCTTTATAAATTTTGGATCTTACTCCCATTATCAGATATGTGCTTTGCAATTATTTTTCCCCAGTTTGTAGGCTGCCTTTTCATTGTTGATTTCTTTGCTGTATAAACGCCTTCTAGTTTGGTGCATTCTCATTTATTTTTGTTTCTGTAGCATGAGCTTTTGGTGTGATATCCAAAAAATTATTACCAAGGCCAATGTTGAGAAGGTTTCCCCCTATGTTCTTATCAAGGAGCTGTACAGTTTCAGGTCCTACCTTTAGGGTTTTTATACATTTTGAGTTGAATTTTATGTATGGTATAAGATGGAGGTTCAATCTCATTATTTTGAATGTGGAAATCTAGTTTATACAAACCATTCATTGAAGAAACTATCAATTTCCCATTGTGTCCTCTTGATGTCCTCGTCAAAAATTAGTTGACCATATATATTTGGATTTACTTTTGGGCTCTCTATTCTGTTCCATTGGTCTATGTTTCTGTTTTTATGCCATTACCATACTCTTTTGATTACTATACGTTTGTAACACAATTTTAAATAAAAAAGTGTGATGCCTCCAACTTTGTTTTTTTGTTGGTTTCAGTATTGCTTCAGCTATTCATGGGTTTTGTGGTTCCACATGAATTTTAGGATTGTTTTTTTCTATTTTGCTGTGAAGAATGCATTTGGAATTTTGATGGGAATTGTGTAAAATCTGTAGGTTGCTTTGGGTAGTATGAACATTTGAACAATATTAATTCTTCCCATCCATTATCACAGGACGTCTTTCTATTTTATGTTCTTTTCAACTTTTTTCATTGATGTTTTATACATTTCAGTGTACAAACTTTCACCTTCTTGATTCAATTTATTTCTAGGTTCTTTTTTTTCCCTTGATTTTCTTTTTCCCCAATAAGCTCGTTATTTTTAAACAAAAATGCTACCAATTTTTGTATGTTGATTTTGTTTCTGGCAACTTTACTGAATTTATTTATTAGTTTTAACAGTAACTAATAGACAGTAAGTATTAAAACTAATAAATGAATTCAGTAAAATTGGAAGATGCCAAAAATTATCATTGTTTTAAATTGCAATTTTCTAGTAACAAATGATGCTGATCTTCTTTCCTTATGCTTATTTGTCCTCTGTATATTTTCTTCATGAAATGCCTGTTCATACTTTTTGCCCATTTTAAAACTGGATTATTTGTTTTCTTTTTATGAGCTTTTAACATTCATTGTAAATTTTGGATACAAGTTCTTTATCAGGTATGTGTTTTGCGATATTTTCTACCAGTCTTTGATTTATCTGCTGATTCTCTTAAAGGTATCTTTGACAAAGCCTATGTGCTTTTTTGTTTGTTTGTTTTTAATTCTAATTAAGTCCAACTTATCTTCTTTTAATTGATCATGCTTTTGACCTATCATTTTATTCTACCTATATCATAATATTTGGGGAGTAGCAAAGTTTCTCTGCCTTCTTCTTTTTATAAATGTCCTTAACATCTCTATCATTGAATGATTACTTGGATAAGTCAGGATTCCAAGTGGTCTGCCACTCTTCCTCTGCATTTTGAAGGCATTATTCCAGTGTCTTTGTTCTCGAATAATTCCTAATTATTTCCCCCAGCAGGTAATCTATCTTTGACTATGTATACAGCATAACTAATAAATCCAGCTTACCTTAAATGGCATGATTTTGACTTTTCTCTCGGTAAGGAAACACAGCAACACATTAAAATATTGAGTGCAGCATTTTACCAAAGCCATTTGATGAGTGCCTATCTAAACACCTGCCTCTCTGGTGCTGGTCACGGTGAGTTAAACTGAAAGTTGTGCCATTCTTCACCCAAGAGCACCCAATGTAGATAAACAGAAATAACATTCAAAGTGAGGAATAAAAACACAGATAAACTAGTGAAATCATTACTATGAGTAATGTGCTAGAAACTGTATACTAGCTGTGTTTCTTGATCAGAAAATAGCTTTGTCTTCTGATCAGTGTCTGTATAAAATTCATTTCTATCCATTAAAGAAAAACGCATTTTATTTATTTACACTTTTTGTTCTTTATCTTAACTTGGGAGAGGAACGTTTTAATTTTGCATATTTTTGTAAGATGATTAATTTTTTAAATGACCTGAAGGAATAATAGAGAAAAAACTTGTCCTCTGTGATCACCCGCATTAAAGAAAAAACAGTTACAAAACATATGTTCCTGCTAAAAGAATAGAAAATTATACTTTTTTTCCTTCAAATTATTGAATTATTAGTGTCTCTCTCTCTGCTTAGCCCAGAACACTCACCACCAGAAGTTGATGTAATCACAGTAATCCTAGAAATACACAATCTTCTGATGATAACCTGCCAAATACAAATATGAGGGTACTTCAAAAAGTTCATGGAAAATCTTTCCATGAACTTTTTGATGTATACTTGTATACCATTAATCAATGGTTCTACTGGATGTTCCTGTGTTCTCCTCCATGCAGTAAGGATAACTAGAATTGTTAAGATATAAATTCACTCATGAAAGCATAGATCTGAGTTATGCAACTTATCTCACCCAGAAAAGCACAGGAACATCCTATATTGTAGGTAGAAATGCTTACTGTGTTTGCCAACTGTTACTCAATTCTCATTTTTTTCTAATTTCTTTCTGATTCATCCCCACACCAATCCCTTCCCCCAACAAGATCCTAAGTTTAGAGCCTCTCTTCTAGGTATAGCTAGCATGTAAAGAGTCCTTAAGTCCTTTGCTAACTTAACCCTTAAATGCAATTTTATTCTCCCTTTTCAAAAGATCTTCTATACAAATTTCTCATCTGCTCAATACTTCCTACGGAGTTCTTCAGTGTGGTCATAAGTTTCACCAGAAATGGGAGAAAATTCCCAACACCAAATGATTAAAATTCCATTTATGGTGAGGAACCCCATTTGACAAGCCTGCTGGGGCAGGTTAGACACAGGCATGCTTTATAGAAAAAAAAATGGAAAAATTATTTTATTACAAATAATTGAAGACATTCAAGTTTTTCTTTTCTTTGTGATTTTACTATAATCAAAGAAAGATAATTGCTAGTGATGATATAGATAATATGCTCTGGGGGAAGTACAAGCTGAGAAGGAAGTGAGAAAATAAAAATATCGTACATAGAATTTAAAGCATTTCATTGATATTAACTGATTATGCTGTATTAGGCTGGTACACAAAAAAAGTTCACTTTTGTGACAGTCTGTTATTTAAAGTAATAAATGAAAATGGTAATGTTCTTTAATGGTTTTTATTTTGAATAATAATTATCATGACAAACTGGAACATTAGTACATTTTTAAATAGGGCTATCGCTTCCACAGAGAAAGGGTAGCCCATAATAGATAGCCTACCTATCAATAGTTAATTATTTATTGGCCAACAGTTGCATTATTTAGTAACTGTAAAATACCATAGAAAAATGGATGATTCTGGAAAGACTTTATTTTCTAATCAAACAACTATTTAAGATATTTTATGAGGTGGGTGATTTTGGCTTCAGTATAATACAGAAAAATGTAACTAAATAGCATATAAATATATAAAACTATATTCAACTATGTGCATAGATGGAAAGTCTTAACTGAAAAATCAGTAAGTTTTTGCCAAATTTATTCCTGAAGAAAAACATGAGAAAGTTATTTTGGAATTGCATTTGGATAAAAAGTGCCGTTTTACTATATATACAGTAAAATTTCAGATGTTAAAAAGTACAATTTTCTAAGCTGATCTGTGTGCTATGTAACACTATTGGGACCTAAATTTTTCCTAGAATTTCCAAGGTTGTCTAATTAAACCTGGAAACTTATGAGTGCACTGAGAAAAACTGACAAATTCATGCTCATCTACATTTAATTAGCCAATTCTATTTTAGGGAAAGAAGAACAAGTACATGAGTAAATAAATTAATGAACAAACATAGATGAATAAATAAATAAATGATAACCAACCTAGCATAAAACCAAACCAAATAAATCTGTCTTGCCACATGCCTTGCAGATCAAAGTAGAAAGTGACATTATTAGAAATGACAGAAAAAGGACACCCAAAACTTCTCTTTACCATAAAAGCAGTGAGAACACTGGCAAATTTGTTAAAAACACCTTTTTTAGAGCCTTGGAAATTAGCCAACACTTGTGACATACAAGGAGCATTTAATCAATCTCTGAATGACTGTTAAGAACAGCAATGAGTAGTTAAGTAGCATTTTAACTTGACATGGTCCAATAACCCTCTTCCTATTTGGATACTACCCTTAAAACCATAAGCCTGCAGTCACAGTGAACCAGCAGTAAATGGTCACTGCTGAGGTTAGAATGGGATCTGAGAACTTTCAAAGCCTCATTCTCAGAGCATTATCATTATTTTCCCTGTGTAGCATTTCTCTAGAAAATCCCACTGACAAGGTTTTTCTTAACCTAACTTTGAGCACACCCAGTACAAACCTTTTTCCTTGGGGCATTTGTCAATATAATCAGTGGCAGTTTTTTAACATGGCCATTTAAATGCTGAGGTTGTGATTTAAAATATGGCAAGAATAAACTAATCAATAAAACTGAAATAAAAAGTTGAGGAATGAAACTTCCATAGGGGAATGTTGAAGATTTGCCCCAACGTTTACACAGAGTTCCTTGGCAGAGACTTAGAGAAATATTGGTCACAGTAATTTCGGAAATATTTGTATATCCATTAACCAATCACTAAGCTAAATAAAGACTTCATCAGACCCATAGGATGGAGAGTACAGATTTAATAAAATTAGATCAGATAAGGCATTAAATAAACAATCATTAACAACCATTAGAACAAATACAAACAGAAACAACAACAAAACCTAAGGATGGGGGAATCTGTTTTCAAGAGTTGCCACATTATATTATATAAAATATCAAGTCTTTTAAAAAAAATCATATGATATATAAAAAGAAACAAGAAAGTATGGCCCATACAAAAGAAAAAAATAGCAGATAAAAGTGAAGGCCCCTAAGGATTACCAGTTGTTGACTTATCAGTCAAAAACTTTAAAATCATATACATTAAGATATTTTCAAAGAAATAAAAGAAATGTTTAATATGCTAAAGGAAAATATAAGAATGATGTTTCCACAAAAAGAGAATATTGATAAAGAGATAGAAATTATAATAAAGAACAAGATTAAAATACTAAAGTTGAAAACTATAATACTTGATAGGACAAAATCATAGAAGGGTTTAACAGAAGATTTGAGATGGCAGAAGCATGCATATTCTAATTTAAGAGAGGAAAATTATGATTATACAGTATAAGTAAGAGAAATAAAAACAAATGAAGTGAAATGAACCAATCCCAAGATACCTAAGGAACATTGTCATGCATACCAACATACACATAATGGGAATCCTGAAAGGAAAGAAAAGGAGACAAGGGGAGAAAGAATATTTGAAAGAACAATGATTAAAAAAGTCACCTCGAATTGGATGGAAAACATTAATCTGCACTCTCAGGAATCTCAATGAAATCCAACTGGAATAAACTCAAAAAGATCATTATATAGATATATCATAATCAAACTATTAAAAGACAAAGACAAAGAGGGTATCTTGAAAGCAGCAAGAAAGAAGAAACTCATCACTTACAAGGGATTCTCAATAATCCTAATAGCTGATTTCTCATCAGTAACCATTGAGGCCAGAAGATAATGGGATACCATATTCAAGTGCTGAATATCAATCGACCACCTTATATCCAGAAAAGATGTCCTTAAAACTTGAAAACGTTGAAAGTTTCTTAGATAAACAACAGCTAAGAGAGTGTATCACTAGCAGATCTGCCCTACAAAAAATGTTAAAGGGAGTCCTCCATGCTGACATTAAAGGACACTAATAAGTAAACCTAATTCATACAAAGACATTAAGAGCTCTAGTAAAGGTAACTACACAGATAAACATAAAAGAAGTTATAAATATACTTTGTTTATAACTCTTTATATCTTTCATCTTATTAAAAAGACAACTGCATAGATCAATAATTATAAATAAATTTGTATTTGTTTCTAAACAATAACAATGAAAAATATAAAAATGGAATCAGAAAAACAATTTCATTTACAATACCATTCAAAAGAATAAAATATGTAACAATAACTTTAATAAAAGAAGTGCAATACTTGTACATAGCACTCTACAAAACAACATTGAAATAAATTAAAGAAGATCTAAATAGAACGGCATCCTGTGTTCCTGGATCAGAGGACTAAATATTGTTAAGATGGCCATTACTCCCCACATAGATCTGTATATTCAATGCACTCACCTTCATTTTTTCCAGAAATCAATAAGTTTATTAAATGATTTGCAGGTGTTAATGCAAGAGACATAGAAGAACCAAAACAATTCTGACAAAAAAAAAAAAAACCGTTGTGGAACTCATATTTTCTAATCTTAAAGCTTAAGGAAGAAAGGGAAGGAAAGAAAGAAAAAATATAAAAAATACATAGAGATAGAGAATAAAACAGTGGTTACCAGGGGTGAGGTGGGGAAGGTGGGAGAAAATGGGCAGATGTAGGTCAAAGAATACAAAGTAGTAGATATGTAGGAGGAGCAAGTCTAGAGACCTAATGTACAACATGAGGACTGTAGTTAAAAATATTGTTTTATATTCAGGATTTTTGTTTAAGAGCAGATTTTAGGTGCTGTTGACACACATACACACAGAAAAAAAGGGTAGCTACGTGAGATGACGGAAATGTTAGTTTGCTTGACTATAGCAAACATTTCACTATCTATATGTATCTCAAAATTTCATGTTGTACACGTTAAATAAAAACAATGAAATTTATTAAAAAATAAAAGTAAAACTTACTAGGGAGTTATAGTAATAAGGATTTACGGTACTAGCATAAGAAAAAATGCGTATAGGTATAATATATAAATACACAAATATATATATGTATCAATACTAACACACGTTGGTACTTAAAAATGTTTATGGAAAATTATTTAAAAGAGAATAAGAATCTTTCCATAGACTTTTGAAGAATTCTTTATATATATATAAAGAATGCATAAAGAATTTAGATGAGAATATTTAAATATTCTTATGTTGATGGTCAATTAATTTGCTAAAAGAGTGCCAAGATAATTCAATGGGGAAAAAATAGTCTTTTCAACAAATAGTGCTGGGAGACATGGATATCTACGTGGAAAAAAAAGTTCAACCCTTATCTGACAGCATATGCAAAAATTAACAAAAATTAAATCTAATACCTAAATGTAACCACTCAAACTATAAAGCTCTTGAAAGAAAACTTAGCGTAGATCTTTATGACCTTGAATTAGGCAATGGTTTCTTAAAAGTCATAACTTAAACACAAAGCAAGAAAAGAAAAAAGAGTTAAATTAAAATTCATCAAAACTAAAAACTTTCATGCTTTTATCAAGAAAGTAAAAAGACAACACAAAGAATAAGATAAAATATTTTATGTCACATAGCTGTTAAGAATCCATTATCCAGAATGCATGAAGAACTCTTATAATTCGCACATAAATGACTAATAACCTATTTAAAAAATCAGCAACTAGGAATTAAGCCAAAATTTATAATAGATATTTCTCTGGAGAAAATACACAAATGACCAATAAACACACAAAAAAGATGCTGAACAATGTTAGTCATTAGAGAAATGTAAATCAAAACCACAATGAGACACCATTCTACAACTACTAGGGATAGCTATAAAAGAAAGGCCCTCAAACCAAACAACAACAAGCATTAGCATGGACATGAAGATTACAACCCTTATATATTGCTGATAGGAATGTAAAGTGGTGTAGCTGCTTTGGAAAACAGTGAAGCAGTTTTTCCAAAATTAAATTGAATATTGGGATATCATATGACCCAGTTGTCTCCCTCCTAGCTGTATATCAAAGAAAATTTAAACATAGGTCCACAGGAAACTTGTACATGGATGTCCACAGCAAAATGATTCAAAAAGTAAAAATATGAAAATAACCTTAAGGTCCATCAACTGTGTTGATTAACAAAATTTGATATATCCATAAAATAGAATTTGATTCAGTCATGAAAAGAATGAAGCACTTATATAGGTTAAAACATGGATGAACAGTGAAAACATTGTAAGTGTAAGAATCCAGGCACAAAATATCACAGATTGTATGATTCAAATTATATAAAAGATGCAGAACTGGCAACTTCACAGAGAATGGAAGAAGGTGAGTTGTAAGGTGCTGAGGGAGGCGGAAATTGGTACTGATTGTTAACGGCTATAGGGTTTCTTTTGGGAGTGATAAAATGTTCTGCAATTAGTGATGATGTTTGCACAACTCTGTAAATATACTAAAAACCACCAGATTGCCCACTTTAAAAGAAACATTTTCTAATTCTTGAATAACATCCCAGTAATAAATAATTTAATATTTTAAAAAGATAGTCAATACTCTTAAACTTGAGTTCATTTCTAACTAGCAGTACACTCCAATGAATATCTGAATTTGGGCTCCATAGCAGGAATAAAGAATTCTCTAAAAGTACTTTAAAAGACTTAGATAGAAACAGCAATGAAAACAGATGTGTTCCAAGGCTTCTTTCACATTGGTATGGGAAAAATGATGTATGCTTAAATTTAAAAGAAAAAAAGAATGTTAAGCATACTTCAATTACTAATTGTCTCCAATAATTCCCAAATGTTCTTTTCTACTATGCATCTTACATGGAGAGAAATCACAACTTAAGAACCAGCTCAGTGGGTAGAAAACATTTAAGTCTAAATAAGTAATTATTAAAGAGCCTCTGTGGAATCCTTTCTAAATGGAATTAAGAGATTAACAGATGAATATGCACTTAATATGTTTACTTCTATAAATGCATGACATTTATTTCACAAAATTTGAAACAATAGTAGAAGGAAATTAAGTACATTGCATACGTTTAAAAAAAATGTCAAAATATAAAGTGTTTCTCAGGCTTTGATAAGAAAGCCTTCTTGTTATATAGAAAACTAGTAAAAAAACAATCCAAGCTTGTACATAAATGTGCATACATATATTTTGTAGATCAATCTAACTTTCATTCAAACAAGTATATTGTTTAGACCTTAATGAATACTGTAGTGTGACTATTTAGATCACACAGTAACTATGACTCTTTATGGGCTCATACACAGAAAAACAAATACAAAGTAAAGGCAACTTAAATAATTATCCAAATCCAATTAAAAATGGGCAAAGGAGATGAATAGACATTTTTCAAAGGAAGACATACAAATGGCCAACAGGTACATGAAAAAATGCTCAGCATCACTAGTGATCAGAGAAATGCAAATCAAAACCACACTGAGATGTCATCCTACCCCAGTTAGACTGGCCATTATTAAAAAGACGGAGAATAACAAATGTTGGTGAGGATGTGAGGAAAGGGAAACTCTTCTACACTGTTGGTGCAACTGAAAATTAGCACAGCCATTATGGAAAACAGTATGGAGGTTTCTCAAACAACTACACATAGAACTACCATATGATCCAGCAATCCCACTATTGGGAATATATCCAAAGGAATGGAAATCATCACATCAAAGGGATACCTGCACTCTCATGTTCACTGCAGCTCTGTTTATAATAGCCAAAATATGGAACCAATCTAAGTGTCCATCAACAGATGACTGGATAAAGAAAATGTGGTATATATACACAATGAAATACTACTCAGTCATCTATATCTACATAAAATAGAATGAAATTCTTCCATTTGCAGCAACATGGATGAGTCTGGAGAAAATTATGTTAAGTGAAATAAGCCAGACAAGGAAAGAGAAACATAGCATGTTCTTAAGCATAACTGAGTGCTAAGAAGGGAAGGAAGGAAGGAAGGAATGAACAAACAAATGAAGAAAAGACCACAACAATACATTGAACTTTCAGAAGGAGAGAACAAATCCAAAGATGCTAGAGATGGCGGGGAGGGAGGGAAGGTAATGTGCATAAAAAAAAAATCACTATTTGTAATAATGTGTGAAGCATGTATAAAACAAATGTACTTCACAGGGCCTGGTTTTCTGAAGCCTTGAAGTTTCAAATATTGACCTTGCAAAGGACAGGAAATTTTCCCCAGGCTATATTCTCTGTTGTAAGATAAAGAATTGTAACACAGCAAGGTTGCTGGCTCAAAGATAGACAGGTTACTGAATGATATGTAAAGATACTGGGAAATTGCTGTAAGAAGAGAATGTTTGCTAAAATCAAGCTTTTGCTGCAAATTGCATTATAGAATGTCACCTTACTAAATGTTACCAGCTTCTGTTGTTAAACTTGTTAACAAAGAAGTTTGTACTTAGCAAAAACCCCACCTGTGTTCTCTTTCTGTAACTTCCTGGTCTGGAGAATAAATGTGGGAAGAGAACCCCAATTCGTGGTTAATTTCCCAAATGGAAGAAATGCCTCTATCTTGAGGGTTCCAGGAGATTGACCCCTTTTCAGGGCTTCCCTCTGCTCAGAAGACATGAACTTTGAGTAATCTTTGGTGGCTCCATCACCCAGGGGAAAGGGGTGACAAATCCGTGGGAATCAAAGCAACAATAATGAATATGCTGATAATAAATAATACAAATTAAAAAATGTACATCCTATGGAAACATTTCCTCACATTATTATATGAAAATAAAAACTATTCAAACCTAGTAAGTCACACCACTTTTGCCTTGCTTCTTCACATCGTACAGGTAAATTTCACAAGAGTAAAGGACAAATTGCACATGCTATCTTTGGTCTTAATTTAATTGGAATATCAAGTGTCGGGCCTTAAAAACTAATGCCACCTTGTGACATTACAAGTGGCGCCATTAACGTGGCAGCCTAAGTGGGCACCGGGAGGAAGTTGGTGGGAGTGTCTGTGGGAAACTTGCCTTAGCCCTTATTGGCCAAATACGCGCTTCTGTGCTCGTGAACACTGCATGATTGCAATTGCTAGGCATTGAGACAGGATGCATGCTCTCTTAGCCTTTAAGCTGATTGGAGGATGTAAAAACCTCCCCCATTTGCCTTTAAAAGCAAGTGCTTGTGCGAAAATAAACGGAACTGCTCGACTGAACCCCCACTGGGTCTGAGTGTCCTTTAACCGGGCTGGTTGGGGCCGGCGGCTGTGCTCACCTCTCTTCACGGCTCTCTTCCCCTGTCTCCTTCCAAAGCGGACTGAAGGGAAAGAGGAATCTGGGCCATTCGCTCGCCCACCAAAAGGAATGAGGCTAGGGCTGTTTGGGTCGGCCTGCGGCAGGCCCGACAATCAAGGATAATAAATTTTGATAAGATATACAAGTTCTTCTAATTGTAATAAACACATCTGAATTAATAAAATGTTTATGTAAGTTTCCATTTGTTTTTAATTTTTTTATTAATACTGTCCACACTAAATATAGGAGTTTTGATATTTTTCCTGCTTTTCCAGTCTATTGAAAAGCTATTAGTAATTTTAGTCACTTGTAATTATTGGCACTCAACATAAGCTTTATTTCTGAATAATAAGCAGTGTTATAAAAAACAAGCGTGGGTAATTATTTAAATTGCCTTCACTCTGTATGTGTGTTTCTGAGTATACTTAAATAAAGAGTCATACTCACTAAGTGACCTAAATATTTGATTGTTGCGTGATTTATTTAGTAATATCTAGTAGAGATACAAATTTTTTTTGAATAATGAAAAGACATAAGGAGAATAGAAGTAAATATTTCACTTATTTATATTTTTGAAAGCAAATAATTGTATGTTGCTGTATATAAAAGTACAGAAATATAACATTTCTGTTTAATATTTAGTTAAACTTGAAAAAGGATATCTCTTTGAGATACATCAGGTTCTGTACAGAGCTGATGTGGTTTTACTTGAACTGGTGCTAGAAACAAGGCTATAAAGAAAAAGTGATTCACTAAAAAAAGGGTAGCCTTTAGATTGTTCCCCAAAATAATGGCACTTATGAAATAAATTTTTTAAATCTCTATTTAATTTGCTATAATAGAATAGCCAGAGTATTGGACTTTTACCAATCTACATAGCTGCCATGCAAAATTAGTCAACTACTGTATCTATAAATATAAAAAGCATCTCACTGCCAAGGTAATATTTTTCAATTCGTGGTCCAGGGACCATGTGCATGAGCCCAAGTCTGCTAAATCAGAATCTCTGACTTTGTAACCCTGAAGTGTGTAGATTTAACAACACGTCAACCCATTGTGGTTATTCTTTTGCTAACATCTGAGAAAAAAAATAGAAGAGAACCTAGCATTTATGGATATGGTTTAAATGAGAAATACAGCTCACCCTTTATCTTTATCCTGAATATTATTATTATACATATTATTATTATACATATTATTACTATCTTATAGATCAGGGAACAGAGTTTCAGAGAGCTTCAGATTATATGATTTGAAAGAGGATGTTTTAAGTATTCAAATACTACAAATAATCTACTACAGAGATTATTTTCTACTCAATACATATTTAGAGGAACTTTCAGAGTGCAGGCACCTGTCCCACCAACTGGAATCACTCATTTCCAATGAAGGTTGTAAAATCTGCAGATTGTATAATCTGCAAGCATACTTTTTAAAAATGCTGAAATCATGATTTTTTTTTTTTGGTTTTGTTTTTAGTAAATCAATTGTGAATACAATTTTCCATAAAGCAATAAAAACAATAAAATAAACTAAGATTTTACAAATAGAGATTCAGACATTCTCATCACATGATAATATAAGCAATGCATTCAGAAATGGAATTCACTAAGAGGCATCTCAGCAGTAAATTGCATAATGGGAATTGAATAATAATAATAAATAATAAACAGTGTATCTGGAGAAGCCAAATGTGATATTATGTTATTTGGTGATATATGCATATTCTCTTAATTTTTTTTTTTTCTCAATGGCCGCAATTTTTAGATAAGAGTAAGTAGAAAAGGTAGCCCAAATATTCTAGGAAGTTGTGCTTCTGGCTCTTAATGAGGCATAGTCCCTGGTGTATCATGTGCATTTTTATTTAAAAGGTATTAATTAAGAAGACTTAGTGCTTAGCTACTTGAAAATGAGATTTGGAACCAGTTTGTTATTGCTTCACAGAAATTACAAAAATACAAATAAGTATCTCTGGATATTTATAACAGATTACAAAATAACAGACAGTACAGCTTTTAAAAGTTTCTCTGTATTATTTAAAAGAACTAAAGAGCCACATCTATGGCCAAATTGAATATATTAGATACGGCTAAGATTGATTTAATAGATTCCTCTGGGTTTTGTAGTAAAATGTTCTTCTGTACCAAATGTAGCTGAATTTTTTTTTTCTGCAAAACTCCCTACCTTTGCAAATAACTGATGTTTTTATTCCTTGATATTTTAATTAATTCAGCTCCACTTTTAGTTCCATCAACAATTAAACACCTGTACTACATAACTTTGTGCTGATACATTGTGGAAATTTCCAGATTAGCCACACAACTCCCATTAAAGTTAATGGTGCTACATGCTAATTGCCCATGTGCCAGGATGAAAATTGCCCTATGGTGCTTAATAACCCTTAAACTTCTCCACTTCTTACCCTTGTCATGAAATGTTAATAATAAGATTGTACCAGCTGCTATCAGCCCATACTTATATAAAGAATGTGGAAAGAAAGTGAAGATACAGTGGTGAATTTTTTATCATCTAGAGAATTTGAACCACTTTATAGTTTTGGATACAAAGATACTAATCATAAAGCCCCATGATCCTGAAATAATGCATTGAAATGAATACTAATGTAAGATAATTCTTAACATATTTCTAAGCAACATGAAGTTCAATTTGATTCAACTTACAGACCAGATCCTGCCTAAAAGGGAAAAAATACGAATCTAAGTCCCAAAGAGTTGCTGGTATTCTTACCAGAGAGCAAAAATTGTCTATGTTGTTTATCAAGATCTGTTCTTATCTTCTTATAGACATGTTTTTTTTGTAATTTGGGGATAAAGAAGCATTTTTCTTGAAAGCTTGGAGAAAAGAAAGGCAAGTTACTTTTTTGTTGTTTTTAATTTTACCACTTGAATGTAATTTTGATACAATGCTTGATGAGGAAATAATTTGAAACAATAGGGAAATTTTACATTAAGTATAATGTTTAATATTCTCAGCTGGAGCTGTGGTTCTCTTCCCAGTTCTCGGCTCTATCATGATGCATTCCACATTAAGGTGACCATTGTTGGACCAATTCCTCACATTTCCATCATCAAAACCACTCTGGTGTGCTCTACAAGGAGAGTGGAACAAATGTACCCTCAGGCTCTGCCTTCAGCAATGGTTCTAGACCCTGACCTGATGGCTCTCAGACTCCTCTGTTGACTAAGAGAACTGTCTAAGAGATGCAAACTTAATAACCTTTAGTAGACCATGAACACATCTGTAAGAATCCTATAGATCAGTCATTATCAACAGGAGCAATTTTGCATATCAGGAAAGATTTGATAATGTCTGGAGACATTTGCTGGTATTACAAATGAGGGTGTGTTACTGGCATTTAGCAGGTAGAAGCCAGAGATGCTGCTAAATATCTACAATGCATGGGCAGCTCCCAACAGTGAAGAATTATCAGATGCAAAATGCCATTAATGCTGAGGTTGAGAAACTCTGTTTAAGACACTAAAATTACTATTTCTAAGAATATCTCAGAGCAGAATATAGAATATGTGTATAATAGATGAGACTAGTTTAGGTTAATAAACAACTAAGTGTGCTCATATTAAACATAGCAAATATATTTTACAGCAGGATATTTTATTTTTTTTACAAAGGCATTTATTTATTTTTAATTTTTGTTATGTTTGTGTCTTGCTCATATAGTATCTATTTTGGCAAATATCATATTATTGTGCCTGGCAAAGGACCTAATACAGAGTTGCCAACTTTAATTAACTCAAACAGTCCTGTGACATCTTTGTTTCTTTTTCTAATTTCTCAAAATAGGTTTTACTAACTGTGAGGCTTTATTATAATCTTGATTTATCAACGCTTTCTTAAAAGAGATAATTAGAAAAAGAACATAACTACCACCTACCAGACTTTTGATTCCATTCAGAACAAAATGAGTAATTTCATTTGCCAATATATGAAAAGTTTATGTGAAATCACAGAGGAACAAAGGGCAGGAGTGATTTTCTTTGTTGCACCCGTTACTGTGAAAAGTGAATATGATGACTTTTATTAGCCAAACTTTTTTAATGCATTTAAATTTACCATTATGGGAAATGGTTATTATGTCAATAGTATTTTCACTTATCTGCATAGTCATATATGTTGGGGGAGCTTTCAAACAAATAACTAAGTGATAATTACAAACAGAACAAGAAAATATCAGGACTATAGAGAAGATATATATCCAGAACACTTCACTAAAATATTAACTTATTAAAATTGTATGTCTTCCTAATGTAAGGCTTTTATATTAGTAAATACTATATAAATATTAGTATATTATGCTTCATTATATATAACACATACATATGTATATATTATATATTCTTATATATTATATCATATAATTATGTGGTATATATTTGCATAAAATAAATAATATTTTCCACATAGGAAACAGAAAATAGAAAAAAATAAAGCTTATTGTAAAAACTAAATAAGAAGAATATTAAGAAACTATATCATTATTTTGATATCACAGAAAAGGTCAATTGATGTTATAAGTTTTAAAAAATATTGATTATACACAAATGCAGTAATAAAAGAGAAATTTAGTAAGACAGAATCATGTGATACTGGAGATAATAAAATTAAATCATGTTTGGGCTGGCCCTATGGCGCACTCGGGAGAGTGTGGTGCTTGGGTATGCAGCGGCGCTCCCACCCCGGGTTCGGATCCTATATAGGGATGGCCGGTGCGCTCACTGGCTGAGCGCGGTGCGGGCGACACCAAGCCAAGGATTGCGATCTGCTTACCGGTCAAAAAAAAAAAAAAAAAAAAAAAAAAATTAAATCATGTTTTCTGATAGTCAAAAATAAACTACAGGAAAAATTAAACAAGATTCTTTTAAATCTTACAATTTGAAATGTTGAAGGAAATTGTGATGTTTATGTTGACTCTGTGAATTAGTGAATGAATACCAAAATATAGGTAATTAAAATATTTTAGGGAGGGCATATGTTGGGGAGTTATGAAACAAATTTAGCAGAAGCTGAAAAGTATAGAATATGAAAAGAGAAATAAACCAACACTATTCTATCGCTGCATACCTATGCCTTCTCTTCTTTATCGTAAACCTGCAGTTCGCCAAAGCCATTTCTTGAAGGATGAGATAAAACACCATTTTTCATCTGCAACGTACTTTCCTAAATTTTTGTAACTGAGAAAAGCAGACTTCGGTATGTAATAAAAGTTTGACTTTAAAACTGTGAGAATTCATTTTTACCAACACAAAAAAATAAGACAAAACAAAGTTTTCATCACCTCACAACTACAACCACAACAAAACATGTTGGAATGGACACAATCATAACAGCATAAACAGGTAGTTTAATAGAAAGCCATATTCCTGCCAAATTCAGAAGATTGTGTGCTGTGTTTCAAGTCTTCCTGAATATAGACTAGCCTTCTGAAGCACCAAAGCCCACATTTGAGTCAATTTAACCACTGAATGGGTTAAGGTAATCTTCCACTCCCCAACAAGCAGTCCAGAATTAAAAATAAGATTATATTAATCAGATCCTCATATTATCTTTATCATTTTTTATATAATGTGTTGAGAAACCAAGATAAAATATCCAGAGATAGATAAAGGCATGATAACATAATAGGAAATCAAGAGAAGAAAAAGACAAAAGACAGTTTAGAAAACAGATCCGTAGGTCATCCAGATTATGAAATTTTCAGACACGGACTATAAGATAAATATTGTTAACATGTTAGAGATAAAAATTTTGGAAAAGAATTGGCAACTATAATGAAAAACCAATTTGGTATTCTATAACTGAAAATGCAATAACTATCTCAGTATCATATTAAATACTCATACAACTGAAAAGGAAATAGATGAACTGAAAGATAGGAGGGAAGAAAATGGCACTTTTAAAAAGTGCAGAAAGACAATAACTACCATACTAGAATTTTATAATAAGCAATATTCTTTATGAATAAAGACAAAATAAATACACTTAGAGGAAAATATACAGTTAGTCAAGAGAAGAACTTACTCAAAAATATATAATTTGTGCTCCTTTCATTATAAATAAAGGTTCTGGGATAACAAAAAGTAAATAAATGAATGCCTGAATATGTGGGTAAGAGGTTTTATAAAAGAACAGTAATATCTTCTGAACACAAGCTATCTTCATCTCTCTACTTATGTATTTATCTAACTATCTAAAACAATTGACAAATGTAGTACATAAGGCAGGAAAGAATAAATATAAGCAGAGTACTCTAAGATTAATGCTACGGTAAATTATAAAGTAATTGTTTTGCATTAGACAATAGAATGCAGATTGCAGTTTTTAGGGTAACCCATAAACAATAGTGAGAGAATGTATAACTAATGAGCTCATAGAGGGCAAAATATATAAACAAAAAAAGACTGAGAAGATAAAAGAAAACATAAAAGAGGAACACAAGTAGGAAGTACATGAAAATAGTGTCATATTAATGAATCTGTAATCACATTAAAAATAGATTTGATAGGTCTATTGGAATGATTTAACGAGAAGCTCAGCAACTCCTCTCCCCAAAGGTGATGAAAAAAATAACAAAATTTCAAAAAAACAATAATTCAGGGAAATTAAAAACAATAATTCTGGAAATTAAAAAACAAAAACAAAAAAGCTGCAATTAAATAAAAGGAACTAGAAAAAACTAGCACGAACTATCAATGCTCAGTTTTAAAAAGGTGTAGCATTACATTTGTGATGTACCCACTTGTTCACCAAATTTAACCACACTACACAGAAACTTCTGGTTCTATGTATATATGGTACTTGTTAGGTCACCTACTAAGCTTTCTGTATTGAGCTCAGGAGAGGAAATTAAGACTTACCTCTGTAGTTTCTTTTTTTTTTTTCTTTTTTTTCTTTTTTTTGTCTTTTTCCGTGTCCGGCAATGGATTGCAACCCTCAGTGTTGCCCCCGTACCGGACCGGGGACCGACAATGGGATTGCAACCCTCGGTGTTGCTCCATTAAATCATGTTTTCTGATAGTCAAAAATAAACTACAGGAAAAATTAAACAAGATTCTTTTAAATCTTACAATTTGAAATGTTGAAGGAAATTGTGATGTTTATGTTGACTCTGTGAATTAGTGAATGAATACCAAAATATAGGTAATTAAAATATTTTAGGGAGGGCATATGTTACCGGACCGGGGACCGGCAACGGTATTGCAACCCTCGGTGCTGCTCCCGCGCCTCGCTCAGCCAGTGAGCGGGAACCGGTCTGCATGTGGGATCCGAACCCTCGGGCGGGAGCGCCGCCGCGCTTCCCAAGCGGCGCACTTATCCAGTGCGCCACCGGGCCGGCCCCATACCTCTGTAGTTTCATACTGGGAAGTCTAGGGTGGACTTCTTTCTTACATGCAAATGATTCTTGATGCAACCTAATGATGTCTCCTACTGGTCTGAAAGCCAAATAGGTAATTGGCTGGAGCAATTGCTACTAAAGATGAAGAATGAAAGAAAGCTAACAATTTTTGAGAGCTAGCCTTGACAATGGAGGCTTCTTTTGAACTGAAGCAATTCACGTAGATGAATAAGATCTATCTGTTGTAGAAAATAGTGGGCTGGGCTTGTCAGGGCCCTAAGCATTGGAAGGAAATATCAGAAATGATGATAATAGTGCAATTATGTTCGTAGGTTTTTAACTTCTAAGATCCTCTGAGTTTCTCACTCATTTACATTTTTAAAATATAAGACAACCTAAAGAATTTATTTTGCTTCATTAAAAGGAAATGAAAACTTAGAAAAGCAAGGAAAGTAATGGTAATAGCCAGAAGCTAAAAAATTTAATTTGGCCTGAATGTAACTGAGAATAAAATTTCTGCTTTAGTAAAAAGAAACATACAAAAGATGAAGAAGTACTTTTCTGTATGTGTATTTTCTTAAAAATTTTCTCCCATCAATAGCTGCGATTTGGTGAGGCAGGTGATGTAAGATTGCGGTCTCAGAACAATTACTGTATACCGAGCTGATGGAAAAGGAATGACTATCAAATAAGAGCCAGGAGGAGAAAATGCTCCAAGGCCGTATAAGAACTACTGGTGAGTAGGGAGGAGTGGAAAACAAGAATCCCGGAGCAATCACAACAACAGGACTGACAGCCATGGTGCAAGTGCCTTCCAGTAGAGCTGAGAGAATGAAAGCTGGCCTTGCACTTGACTGAGCCTGGGAGATACCTAAAAGGAAGTGCTCCTTGTTTACTTATTCCTTTATTTTTCCATAAGAATTAATAATTATTTTTAAAAACTGTGGACATCCAGAAAATATAAATTCATGTTTTTTGAACAACAGCTAACATTTGTTGAATGCTAAATATATCCTAGGCATTATTCAAAGAACTTTATATTTCATATAACAACACATAAGGCAGTTACGTTCTTCATCCTCTTTGTAAATATGAAGAAAATGATCCAAAATAAGATAAGCACTTAACCAATTTTTCATATTTGCAAGTTGGCAGAACTGTAATTTGACAAAAAGATCTCTGAATCCAGAATGGAAGCTTTAGAAAGTAAGGACTCTTTGAGCAATATTATTTTGAACCTTTCTTTGGTTATTCAACATATAACTATTAAAGCCTAGTCCTAACTGTGTAGACAAATCAGTAAACAAAATTGACATGATTCCTGCTGCTATGTCGAGGGGTGTCTCAGAAAACAAATTAAATTTAAGAATTGTGATATGCAAAAAGACAGCAAACATGCAAGAATCAAAAAACATGCAAATTCAAATTATATTGAGATATTACTATACACCCACTAGAATTGCAAAAATTAAACTGAATAACAACACCAAATGTTGTCAAGAATGTGGAGCTTCTGAAATTTTCCTATAGTGCTTCTGGGAGCATAAATGGACAATCACTTAGGAAACATTTTGTTCTTTTCTTATGAAGTCAAGCTTATTCCTGTCCTATGACTCAAAAATTTCTAGATATTTACTACACAAATAAAAACATAAATTCTCATAGACTTGCAAAAAATGTTCCTAGGATTTCCATATTTTGTAACCAAAAGTCCGTCAAGAGCAGAACATATAAACACGCTATAATATATTTATATAATGGAAGACCACTAAGTCATTGAAATTACAAACCTACATACAAGAATTAAATCCTAAAATTATTAACAAGAATCCAAACACAAAAGAATAGCATATGAATAATTTCCTTTCTGTTAATTCATCAGTGGACGCATAGGTTTTTCCCACATCTTGGCTGTTAGGAATAATGTCACAATGAACATGGGAGTGCAGATATCTTTAAAGAAGTGCTGATTAAATTTCCTTAAACTTAAAAGGCATGAACTTCTAGATGCTTTGCACGTTTGAAAGATTCAATAAAGACTTCTTTAAATCTTTCTAATTCTTAAGTGATTTTATAATCACAATCACACCCACAGTTTCATCTTTACCCTGAGATCATGTTAATCTCACAGTGGCATGGATTTGATACTTGACCTGAGTCTCGTTTTTATTTTGACAGTTTTCTCTTTGGAAAGATTGTGTTTGAGGAATAGTTTTGTATTTAAGCCCTGCAAGCCATCCAGGTCTTCTGATTTCTGTTTGAAAACTGCATTGTTTGTTCTTCAGTTCATCCCTATCCCTCGCACTTAAAAATAGACAGCTAGAATCTGCCATTGCTCTGCATGGAAATCTTAGCCCCATCACTGAGTTTGTTAGGTACAGCTCCTACGTTCCATGCCACGACAGTCAACAGCGTTGCCAAACTTACTACCACTGCTTAAGAAGGGTCCCATATCCTCCAAACTCCAATAACATCCTGTTTCCCTAAACCCTCACCAACTGTCTCTCCATAGGTTGAAGATTCTGCTATCAAGCCCCTCAAGGCTTTTCCACTCCCATCTTCCACCTAATCCCAGATTCAATGTCACATATTTCAGGGGTTTTTGTTTGCTTTTTTTCAGGTGGAAGCATCCCAGTTCTGGATATTGAATTTTGTTTTCTACATTATTGATGTGTAATATATTACCCCAAAATTAACAAATTTAAACAACTATTTTATTTTGCATACACTTGCATGAGACAGAATTAGCAAGGATCAATTGGGCAGTTCTTACTTGGAGTCTGCATGTGGTTGCAGTCCGGTGCTGTCTGGGGCTGCTGTCAACTGAGATGTCAATGAGTTTGTTATCCATGATAGCTCTGTCAGATGGTTAGCAGTTGATACCGGTTGTCTGCTGGGAGTTCATCTGGATGATCTACCAGAGTACCTACTTATGACTTGTCTAGCATGCTTATCTTAGGATAGTTTATATTTCTTACATGGCAGATCATTTCCTCCAGAGAATAAAAATCCCAAAGACCTATGTGGAGGTTGCATGGCCTTTTCTGTCCTTGCCCCAGATGTTACAGAAATAACTTCTATTGCATTCTGTTGGTTAAAGTTGTCCCAGATGTAAACGGAAGGGATGGACACCACTCCTCAATATGAAGAGTTTCAACAAATTTGCAGTCATGTTTTAAAACTATAATATTTATAATACATTCAAACTCTCTAAATATGTTCGCTCTGATACAACTTTACTTTTGATGCTTTTGAGAATTTCTATATTTACTTCCAGTATAGCAATGATGCTGCCTTGTTAGGGTTTCACTGATTTATAAATTTTGTATTTATTAAAGAGTAATCATAGTCATCTAACGATTTCTTTTTTTTCTTTTTTTATTCTAATACTGTTCCCAACAAATGTCAAAGAAGATAGGAGGCTCTTTTTAAATTTATTTCTACAGTCAATTACAGATTCTTTTTTATCAACTTTTTACTTAAATACTTTTCTTTGACACCTTTATTTTTGGTTATGAAGAAATATTGTTTCTGACTTCATTCTCTTTGCAATATATATTATTTAACTGTTTTTGTTTGTCTATTTGCTGTTTATTTGTTTTATAATCTTTGTTCTAGTTCCATGTTGGTATATTTATAAAATTACTTAGCACTGCCGGGATCTCGCTGGGTACTTGGGCTTAGTTACATGTGGGTAAGATTGAGCACAGAAATGGGGAGGGGAAGCTGAATATTTCATGACTAGGATTAGCTGCTTAACCCTTTCAAATATTTATTATTTTCTTTTATCTTGATTACTGTATTTATTCAGTGTTCTTGTTTAATATGTTGGTGTAGAGAAGTCAGTTTGTACTAAGTAAGTTTTAATCTTGTCGTAGCTATTTTCCTGGAAATCATTTTTTAACATTGTTCTGTTGTATTATAGGACAACTTCAAATCAATCTTCTTCCTCTTAAAACTCTTAAACATTAAAGGTGGAATGGAGTTTCACTCAGTTAGCTCTGGAATCAGAATTTAGGAATAAATTGTGTGTATTGCCCCATGACGATCTTTTAAAAAGATACATTCAACTGTTCTAATCTACAATTAATTATTTCTCCCTAATCTGTCTCTGAACTTTCCTCCCTTATGTTACTAGTGTCATCTGATACAATTTAAATAATTACCCAGACAATATTCCGGTGAACTTGTAGGGACAAAACAAGCAATTTTTGAAAAGGTCATTAATTCTAATGGGTCACTTGGGTCAAAGTCAGAAAATTGCTGCTTTTGTTTGGACTAAACAGTGCCCTTGTGATCTTAAACAGTTAATGCAATTTCCTTATTTAAAATTTAATTAATGCTGGGATTTAGTGCGCTTGAGAATCTTTGTGGCAAATTTCCAGTTGGCTTTAAGTTCTCTTGGTCTCACTCCGGCTTAAGCAAATCACGCAAGAGCGATGTATTTAGATGCTGACTGCTATTTCCTTTGTTTCTAACTATGCGAGTTTTGAACATGAGTAACTAGTGTCAGAGTGCACATTAGAAAACAAACATTTGGCAGAGGGATACAGCAATGATGCAGATAAATTTCAAACTTAAAATAGGCCAAGAGCAATTTCCCCTTGTGCTCACATCACTGTATTTTTCCTGTCACATGTCCTCAAAAATGATCAGTAGTCAACATTTATTTAGAACCAAATGCACAATACGTGAATGATCCATGCATTGTTCAAACTAAATTCTCCCCTCATCTGCTACTCAGAACATGTTAGATCTACCTCTTATGGTGTGATAACTTTGTAATGCATACTTCATCTTCTGTATTCTCCTGCAGACTTGTCTTAAAACCACCATAATGAAATAGATAGAATTGTTATGGCATCGAATTCTCTAAAAATACATAATTTTGATGTTATATAAATGAGTCCATAGGAAAAGATGAAAAGCTCCTCAACTAATTTTGTAAAGTCAGAATTTACTATCCAATACTGATAAATGTGCTACGAGGAAAGGAGAGCAATAGACTTCCTAAAAATAAAGACACAAATATTCTTAATAAGATGTTAGCTATAAAACCAAAAGAATATCTAAGTAAATTATGAGCAAGTTTGGTTTATTCCAGAGACACAACACAAACCAAATCTGTCAATGTAAACCACTGCAACATAAATAACTGAATGTAAGACATTGTTACAGTGATAGATACTGAAAATGAGATTAATCAAGTTTTGTAGTCACTGCTAATAAAACTCGAAGTGAAATAGAAATGGAAATAATTTTATGTAATAAAATTGCTTTATCAAAAAATACTAAATATTGTACCAGATGTTGACATTAGAAAACAATTTCAATTAAAATCAAGAATCAGATGGAGTACTGAAAACTATGATTCAACATTGACTTAGAGGTTATAACAAATAATATTCAAGGAACTCCAGGAAGAGGACTTAGATCATTTAACATATCAATATCTTCAAAGATTTTATTATGTCGTAAAAATAATATTTTCTATTTCAAAAGTACATGGCAGCTTTATATTCATAATTTTTAACTTTGGCCCATACCTGATATTTTCCCTTTTACTAAGACCTCTGCTCAGGGAATTTTGACATAAAAATTACATTCTGAGTACATGTTATAATATCATTGTCATGCTGTGATAGTAGTTATAAAATTTTTGAAGAATCTGGCAGAATCCAAAATACTGACTTTTAAAGCTCAAAATTATAAAAGTACTTGTCAAAATGTTACCTTTTTTATATCAAAAAATCTTGGGAGCAGATAAAAGAAATACCACAATTACTATTTAGAAGTATTGTCAGGATACCTGAAGAAAAAAGGCAGCTGTGAAGTACATTGTTTTACTTTCTGGGCTCATTACAGATGTTCTCAGGCAGGCAGTTTTGTCTCCCAACACAAACTGTATATGGCTAGAATGAAGAAAGCAGTTATACTATGCCTTTGAGAATGAATGAATACATAGAAAAGGCTTCATTAATACCTGACATTCACATAAAAGATCAATAGCCTCTTTCCTATTACAAGTTTAAAATATAAATTTTATTTTTGATAATGAAGTTAATTCATGCTCCATGTATAGAATTTGAGAAATAAAAAAAAAAAAATAATTAAATAAACAAAAATCCTCAAATTCAACAAAACAGTGATAACTATTAAAAATAATGTGGATTTTAAAATTTTCCTATGAAATATTTATATAAATTGCATATATTCTTACACTGTGACTATACATATTGAATTCATGAATATGTATGTATATATTACTGAAAATTCAAATATTTTATCCTTTCTCTATGACACCTTTATATAAAAGTTGTATATTCTTACACTGGCAATATAGATGGCTTATATATTTACATTTTCTCACTTTATATTTAACATTATTATATATTATATCTATTTCTATCATTAAATATTGTTTATTTTCTTGCAAAATAAGATTTTTTAATACATTAATACCTTTTTAAACATGTTAATGAATGTAGTGTCATATCACTTTTGATTTGATTTTCATGGGCTTTTTAGGAATACCATATTTTATGTTATTAAAATAATATTTTCTCTTTTCTATTAAAATTATTTAATCATTTTATTTTTATTGCAATGACTAGAAACTTTGAGATCACTATTATATCATCAAAGTGAAAGTTAGTGTCTCTCATATTCTTAACCATGATTGTTTAGCTCTTGTGTTTTAATAGTAAGTTGATTGTGAAGTTGGTAGTAAAATGAAGAATTCTATATCATGTTAAGAATGTATCCTATTATTCACAGAAAGACTTTACCAGTAACTAGCACCAGTTTCGTCAAACATTTTACTGTATATATTATCATCACATTTTTACATATTCAGAACTGTGATTGGTTTAAATTAGCGTTTTCCAAAGTTTGCTGACCTCAACAATAAATTTATGAAATACTACATTTAAAAGGTGTTTGTTTGTGTAATAATTTTGGAAAATTCTATATAAAATTTCACAATCTACATCAACATATTTAAAGTTATTAATCATTCAATGAAATATAAAATAAATTCATTCAATTTTATTCAACTCAGAACATGGCATTCTTTTTGTGCTGTTCAGAACGTATTTTAGAAATACTGACCTGAAGAAATAATTGTTAGTATTGCCCTGGGTTTTTATAAATAATCGGGTATCTTTCTACCTTAAAATTTGATGCTGTCGGGCCGGCCCCGTGGTGCACTCGGGAAAGTGCGGTGCTGGGAGCGCAGCGAAGCTCCCGCCACGGGTTCGGATCCTATATAGGAATGGCCGGTGCACTCACTGGCTGAGCGCGGTGCGGGCGACGCCACACCAAGAGTTGCGATCCCCTTACCAGTGACGAAAAAGACAAAAAAAAAAAATTGATACTGTCTTTAGGCAAAATAGGTGCTATTCCCTATGTTTTCTCATCTTGAACTTTTTCACAGGGTGAGCATATTGGTTTTGGCTTATGTACCTCCCTGTAACTAAAGTTTACCCAGTAAAAAGATGAATATTACATAAAATAGAGCCTAACAAAATAGCACAGAAGGGTAAAATTAGTAAAAAAGACATAGCTTAGGCAAAATAATTCAACTTATTTTGGAAGGGATTACATATTTTAAAAGGATAAAAATAATATAAATATTACAAAAATCTAAATATTATTTCAGCCTTAATTTACTATTCACTTTCATAAGCATCTTAATTCCCACAATAAATATATAAGATAAATTGATGTTCACAGAGGGCAGATGACTTTTCCAAAGTGAAACTTATGACCACAAGAATTGAAGCCACAAGGGTTTTTTCCTTATCTACCTTTCCATTACAAGGCCTTTATTTAAGATGGAAATGTCAATGAATGAAAGGGGTCTGAATCCTTAAGTCTCTGCTTGAAGGAGAGTCTAAGGAAATGGTCCAGGGGTTTTAGTGATAAATTAACTTCCATAATGTTAAGCCCCTGAAATTTAACAGTTGTTCGTTTGAGAAATTAGAGTTAAACTTTCTGACAAATTCTGGGACGTATCTGTTCTGAACTGATTTAAACTTTGATTTTTTTTTCTTTCTCTAACAATTAATACATTTTGTGATATTAAAGATTAAATATCCACTTTAAAACTCTTTACAGAAAAGCATTTGGGACTAATTGGGAAATAGATTAACTCCTAGTTTGAAAAAAAAGATTATCAATGAATAATTTGAAGTGCTGAATATGTATATTATTAAATAAATATAAAACAAAAATAGTAATCAAATAAATTTTAAAAGCAGCTAGTTTTGTTTTTTAATTGAATTGATAAAAATAAAGATAATAATGTAAACCCCTCAGATATTTAGAGCTGAACATTATCTGCTTCAACTCTTTTATTTTAAGGTTGAGAGTACAAAGTCTCAAAAGTTTAAAATTAAGTATTGACAAATGAATATCAAAAAAATTCATTTTTTATGTGGTATTGTATCTAAAACTCAAGGACTCCTTTACAGAAACTCTTCAACTTTATTGTTTTTACTATAATTTTTTGTATGTTTAGAAATTATCTTTATGATTAAAAATTTAGTTAATAGAGTACACATAACATATTGCAAAAATTAAGGTAAAAATGTAAATCCTACTAAAGAACAGTTTCTAAAAGATCATTAGCTGTACTAACTAATGTTGAAAAGAAATCTAGATAATAAGATGTATTAAAATTGGGATAAAAATATCTAACTCTCTCATTTGTAAGATTGTATTAGCATAGTTGTTTTTATAATTATTTATTCTAGAAAGAAGTGATTTTATAAAGACTTAAAGTCTGTATTAGTTATTGAAATTCTCCATTGTTAGGAAAATGGATTTGCTGATGCATCTGTCACTTTCCAGTGCCATTTCTCATTCTCCCTTTATAGCCAATTCCATGATAAAATAGCATCTACAAAAAACCTACACCTAATAGTATACCTAGTGTTGAAAGAGTGAATCTCCCTTTAAGATCAGGAAAGAGGCAAAGATATCTTCTCTCACTATCCAATTGCAAGATTTATTATATAGCACATAACTTAAGACTTTGTGATATTGGCAGAAGAATGAACAGGCAGTTCAATGGAACTGTTTAGAGGAGTCAGAAATGATGCCCAAATGATTTTTGACGATGTTGAAAAAACCATTTCAACGAAGGAAAGGTAGCCTTTTTTAATATATGGTCCTGAAGCAATTGCCATCCATCAGCAATAAATCAACAAACAAACCAGCAAATAAATAAAATAACTCTTAACCTAAATCAAACACCTTTTATAAAAACTAACTCAAAATGGATCAAAGACTTAACTGTAATATATAAAACTATAATACTTTTGACAAAAAACATAGGAGAAAATTTTTGGAATCAAGGGCTAGGCAAATAACTCCTAGACTTAATATGAAAAGCACAGTCCATAAAAGAAAAAACTGTGAAGAACCCTTTTAAGAAGATGAAAAGTGAAGCTATGAAGTGGGAAAAAATGTTTACAAACTACTTATCTGACATGTTTTATCTGACAAAAGACTAATATTATGGTATATAAAGAACACTTGAAATTCAACAGTAAAAATAGCAAACAACCCAATTAGAAAATCAGCAAAAGGCATTTTACCAAAAAATATATCAGATGGCAAATAAGCCCATGAAAAGACTGTCAGCATCATTAGGCTATAGGGAAATCTGAAATAAGACCACAGTGTGATATGATTACGCACCTATCAAAATGGCTAAAATAAAAATACTGAAAATACCAAAATGTTGACAGGGATACGGAAAAGCCAGATCACTCATACGTTACTAATAGGAATATAAAATTGTGTAGCTACTCTGCAAAACAGTTTGGCAGGTTAAGTAAATAAACAAATAAATGCTATACAATCTAGAAATTGCATCTTTGGGCATTTATTGTGAGAAGGGAAGACATTCACACAAAAATATGTACGTGAATGTTTATAGAAGCTCTATTTTCATTAATCCAAAACAGAAATGACCTAGTTGTCCTTTAACAGCTGAATGGTTAAAGAAATTATGATACAGCCTTATAGTGGAATACTACTCATCAATATAAAGGAATACATTATTTATATACATAAAAGTATGAGTGAATTGCTAGAAAATTATGCTAAGATGAAAAGAAGCCAATCCCAAAAGTTACATTTGCATGTCATATGATTGCTTTTATATATAATTCTTGAAATGACAAAATTAAAGAAATGGAGGTTAGTGGTTTTCAGGATTTAAGAAGTGAGTGGAAGTGGGAGTAAAGGAAGTGTGGCTGTAAAGGACAACATGACGAATGAGAATGTGATGGAAATGTCCTGTACATGGAGCATTTCAATGTCAATATTCTCAGTGTTATCATGGGAAGAAACTCAGTAAATTATACACCGCATCTCTCTGTATTATTTCTTATATCTGTATGTGGTTCTACAATTATTTTAAAATAAAACACTTAATTAAAAATAAAAAAGGTAGTGAGTTAAAACTACATGCCTTGGCCAATTAACATAAAATCATAGAGCTAGTTTGATAAAATATGATTTAATGTGTAAATAAACTATAGGTAAAATTTAGCAGACTTTTTCTCACAATTCTGGAGGCTGGAAGTCCAAGATCAAGGTGTCAACATTTTTGATTTCTACCAAGGTCTCTCTCCTTGGATTGCGGATGGTCTCCTTGCTGTGACCTCACATGATCATCCCTTGGTTTGTTGTCTGTCCTAATATCTTTTTCTTATAAGGACATCAGTCATGTCTAATTAGCATCCACCAATAGGACCTCATTTTACCTCAGTTACATCTGTAAAGCCCTATATCCAAATATAGTCATATTCTGAGTTATTAAGCATTAGAACTTCGACATACAAATTTTTGAGGGGGACACAATTCAGCCGGTTACAGAGACCAACGTTTAGAATTTAAGAAATTCCAAATAAAAATTCAGATTTCTAGTTTGTTTTACAGCCCACAATTAGTTGTGGCAACAATTAGTAGCACCTAAGGAATGAGTCCCTGCTTCAAAAGCACATGCACACACGCATTCAAACATCTGCAACACTCATACATCACAGACACACACACAGACACGCACACGCACACAGAGTGTTCTCTTCGCTTCTTTGTTAAATGCCTGGTCTTTATGTCGTTTAGTTTATGATGTCTGGACTATGGCAACATACAGGCTTCTGATGGAGTAGAGAGAAAAGTCAAGACAAAGACTCTGAAAAAAGACACATTAGGGCTCCATAAACAAATAGCCTTTGTTACAGTTTTGTAAGCAATACTCTTTAACCGCCAGAAAGCAGCAGCTCGTTGGTTTGACATTTGCAGAGAACAGACAATGTCTTCTTCTAAAGGATTTAAAAATATTGTTTCAAAAGTGAATTAGTCTATTATTTTAATTTTTTTTTAATTATTCTTTGATCAGGAGTTGAAGGTTTTTCCAGGCTCTGCCCTTTCAATTTACCATGCATACCAAGGGCATAAAGTGTAATGTACTGGTTTATTGAGAGCATTTCTATTAATGTAAAGACATGGTCATTCTTAATTCAAATCATAAAACCAGGTTGGCAAGCATGTCACTGTAGTTTGTGCATAAAAACATTTTGCTTGATGAGGATGGTCAATTATTTATTAGCATGAAAGGTATAAAAGGAGAAAAAAGATATAAATGCAACAGATATTTCATTAATTGCAAAGTAAATGTTCAAATTCTACACAAAGTAAAAATGGAGAACTAATATGAGATGTGAAGAAGCAGATGATGAAAAAAGATATAAATGCAACAGATATTTCATTAATTGCAAAGTAAATGTTCAAATTCTACAGAAAGTAAAAATGGAGAACTAATATGAGATGTGAAGAAGCAGATGATGCCTTTATTTCATACTGTAGTATACCAGGGGCTTTTTGCCAAAGTTCAGAATTATGTTTGCATCTCTGTACTATACTGATAACATGCACTGATTTATTTAGTGGAGTGTCACTAACAACCTTATTAAAAGACAAACAATATTTGGAAAAAATTTACATATAACATTTCAATTAACATAAGGCAATTTTATTTCAGAAAAGGAAATCTTTACAAACCAAATAATAAACTGATATATATATATATAATAATTTACATTTTGCACAGTGTTTTCATTTCTAGCACACAACTTGATTTTATCCTCATAAATTTGTGAGGAAAATTTAAATAAAAATGTTTCTCCCAATAAGATTTAAATTAGCTGTTACCAATTAGTCTCTGAGGTTCCCCATAGTTGACTAAGCATGCATGATAAATGTTTATGACATGGTTGTCCAATCTAAGGAGACACCATGGCCAATTAAACTCAATTGGCTTTACAGACACACACACACACACACACACACACACACACACACACACACGCAAGCATGCACAGATTTCAATGTCAATATTCTCAGTGTTATCATGGGAAGAAACTCAGTAAATTATACACCGCATCTCTCTGTATTATTTCTTATATCTGTATGTGGTTCTACAATTATTTTAAAATAAAACACTTAATTAAAAATAAAAAAGGTAGTGAGTTAAAACTACATGCCTTGGCCAATTAACATAAAATCATAGAGCTAGTTTGATAAAATATGATTTAATGTGTAAATAAACTATAGGTAAAATTTAGCAGACTTTTTCTCACAATTCTGGAGGCTGGAAGTCCAAGATCAAGGTGTCAACATTTTTGATTTCTACCAAGGTCTCTCTCCTTGGATTGCGGATGGTCTCCTTGCTGTGACCTCACATGATCATCCCTTGGTTTGTTGTCTGTCCTAATATCTTTTTCTTATAAGGACATCAGTCATGTCTAATTAGCATCCACCAATAGGACCTCATTTTACCTCAGTTACATCTGTAAAGCCCTATATCCAAATATAGTCATATTCTGAGTTATTAAGCATTAGAACTTCGACATACAAATTTTTGAGGGGGACACAATTCAGCCGGTTACAGAGACCAACGTTTAGAATTTAAGAAATTCCAAATAAAAATTCAGATTTCTAGTTTGTTTTACAGCCCACAATTAGTTGTGGCAACAATTAGTAGCACCTAAGGAATGAGTCCCTGCTTCAAAAGCACATGCACACACGCATTCAAACATCTGCAACACTCATACAACACAGACACACGGACAG